>NW_007252356.1:309849-334730 GCF_000164805.1 Carlito syrichta | reverse complement strand
ATGCAGCCTTTTCCTCCTAGGCTCAAGTGATCCTCCAACCTCAGCCTTCCCAGTAGTTGGGACCATAGGCGCATGCCACTATGCCTGGCTAATTTTTTTATTTTTTGTAGCGATGAGTTCTTGCTATGTTGCCAAAGCTGGTCTAGAGGTCCTGGACTCAAGTGATCCTCTCGCCTCGCCTCCCAAAGTGCTGGGATTATAGGTGTGAGCCATTGCCATAAGTGGATTTCTTACAGATACAATATATTTGCTCATGCTCCACTGTGAAAGGCAAAAATAATTTAAAGTATATACATATTTTTTGTTCTTGTTTTTGTAAAATCCAATCCAATCTGTTTTTTTTTTTTTGAGTTGGAGTCTCACTCCATCGCCCGGGCTGGAGCGCAGTGGCATGCTCACGGTCACCCCAGCGTTGACCTGCTGGGCTCTGGCGATCCTTCCGCCTCAGCCTTCCAAGTAGCCGGAACTATAGGTGCGCACTACCACACCCGGCTAGTTTTTGATTTATTGTAGAGATGAGGTCTCGCCAAGTTGCCCAGGTGGGTCTCGAACCCGTGGGCTCAGGCAATCCACTTGCCTCGGCCTCCCAAAGTGCTGGGATTACAGGCTGAGCCACTGAGCCTGGCCCAATCTGTTTTCAAAAATTTCTGTTATTAATCAGTGTGTTTAAGCCATTCACATTTAATGTAACAATGAATACTTTCAGATTTAGATCTACCATGTTATTATTTGTTTTCCTTTGTCCCCTCTGGTTTTTTGTTCCTCTGTTTCTCCTTTTCTGCTTCCATTTGGATTATTTGCATATTTTAAAATAGTCCATTTAAATTTATCTACTGAGTTTTTTACTATCTCGTTTTACAGTTTTTTAAATGGTTGCTGTAGGGATTGTGTAAACACACACACACACACACACACACACACACACACACACACACATGTTCACAGTCTAATTAGAACTAATATTTTACCACTTCAAGAGGAATGCAGAAATCTTACTACCATAAGATCCTTTACTACCTTTCTACTTTGTTGTAGTTATCACAGTGTATTACATTTATATACAATAAAAACTCCCCCAGAGTGCTATAATTTTTGTATTCAACTGTGACATGTATTTTAAAGAATTTAAGAGAAGCCAGGCACGGTGGCTCACACTTGTAATTCCAGCACTTTGGGAGGCAATGGCAAGAGAATTGCCAGGGGTTCGAGACCAGCCTGGGCAACTTGGCAAGACCTCATCTCGACAATAAATCAAAAAATTAGCTAGGCATGGTGGCAGGTGCCTGTAGTTCCAGCTACTTGGAAGGTTGCAGTGGGAGGATCGTCTGAGCCCGACAGGTCAAGTCTGTAGTGGTCGTGAGTGTGCTACTGCCCTCCAGTCTGGGAGACAGAATGAGACTCTGACTCAGAAAAAACAAAAAAGAACTTAGGAGGAGAAAATAGTCTATCTCATTTACTTAGATATTTACCATTTTTATTTTTCCTTCACTCATAAAGTTCCACTTTTTTTTTTCCTGGTATTTCCCTTCTGTCTGAAGAACTTCCTTTTTGCCTTTTTTTGGGAGCAGATCTGGTGTTGATATATTCTCTCAGTTTTCTTCTGTCTGAGAATTTCTTTAATTTGCCTACATTTTTGAAGGATATTTTAAATGGACATAGAATTCTGGGTTGACAGTTTTTTCTGTAACAGCCCTTTAAAAATGTCATTTTTAAACCTGGTCTTGCCAGGTACGATGGCTCATGTCTGTACTCCCAGCACTTTGGGAGGCAGAGGCGAGAGGATTGCCTGAGCCCATGGGTTTGAGACCAGCCTGGGCAACATGGCGAGACTTCGTCTCTACAATAAATCAGAAAAACTAGCTGGGCATGGTGGTGCATACCTGTGGTTCCAGCTACTTGGAAGGCTGAGGCGGAAGGATCACTTGAGTCCAGCAGGTTAAGGCTGCAGTGGCCGTGAGTGTGCCACTGCACTCCAGCCTGGGTGACAGAGTGAGACTTCAGCATACACACACACACAAAAGCAAAAAAATTGTGAAATGTATCTGGACATCTGAATATTATGTTATGAGACTCTTGAGTCTTGCTTAAATTTTCTGGAGAATGTTGATTTTGTTTGTCTGATTGATTGATTGCTTTAGCAGGAAATAGACTCAGTTGGGTTCAGGTCACAAGTGCCGACCTATCTTTTGTAGGTTGTGGTTCCAGTGTCAGTTTAGTTTTCAAACTTACAGTGGCGCAACCCCCTCGGGTCCCTGCCCCCACTGCGGGAGCTTTCCTCTCCTCTTAATAAATCCTGCTCTCTCAAAAAACAAACCAAAAAACCTTATAGTGCTATGTTCCATTGCGTGCCACCCGGAGGCCAGCATGGGATGTCGACAGTGGTCCGCTCCATAGTTCAGTCGTCAAAATCTTTGGTGTGCTCTTTATACACTTGGGGCTTAGGGGTGAGTCCAGAGCTTTATGCACAATTTTATGAGCTCTTTTCTCTTTGCAATCACTCTGCACTTTTTAGCTCCAATCCTGATCCAGTGGCTAGAAATCCAGAGCCTTTGGCTCCTTGCTCTGCCACATAATTCCTGTGACTGGGTCTGCTTTCAGGGCCAAGCTGCAGAAGGACATATAGAAGGAAAAAAATAAAATGGGGATTCCCTCATGCTTTTTTCCTTTTTTTTTTTTTTTTTTGAGTTAGAGTCTCCCTCCGTTGCGGAGTCTGGAGTACAGTGGCACGATGACGGCCATGGCAGCCTCGGCCCACTGGGCTCAGGCGATCTTTCTGCCTCAGCCTCCCAAGTAGCTGAGACTACAGGCTCATGCCACCATGCCTGACTAATTTTTTGATATATTGTAGAGACGAGATCTCGCCAAGTTGTCCAGACTGGTCTTGAACCCCTAGAATCAGGCAATCCTCTCGCCTTTGCTTCCTAAAGTATTGGGATTACAGGCGTGAGCCACCGCACCCAGCCCCCCCATGCTCTTCATGCCACAGTCCCTCTGCTCAGAGGGAAGGATTCTCTTGGTTGGAGAGAAGTTTCAGGCACTGTCTCAATCATTGCTACCACTGCTGCTGCGGTGGGACTGCGGCTTTGCGACTATGGTTTGCCTGGGTGGGTGAGGTTGAAGAAAAAGGGTACTTTTGCATTTTCTCAGTCCCCATTCCTTGAAGCAGAAAGAGCACTTATCCTGGAGCTCTTTCTGTCCACACTTGGAGCACAATTCTGGGATCTGCACTGCCTTTGAACCCGGGCTAGGAGATAGGAAACAAGCCCGGGGATGTCATGGTGGGGGTGGTCACTTTGAGCTCTGATATTCCCCAGTCTGCCTGACACCATTTACTTCTCAGAGTCCTCAGATAAACTGCACCATGCATTCTGCCCAGGACGTTTAGTTGCAGTAGTGGGAGAAGCAGGCTAGAATGTGCTTACTTCATCTTAACCAGAATAAGAACCTAATTTTTTATTTTGAATTCAGATTTACAAAAATAGTACGCAGGCTTCCCGCATACCCTTCACTCAGCTTCCCCTCATTTTAACATCTTACATAACCACAGTACAAGGATCAAAATCAGGAATGTAACCTTGGTATGACACTAGTAACTAAACTATGGGTCTCATTCCAATTTCACCAGTTTTTTCACGAACGTTCTTTTTCTGTTGCAGGATCCAATCCAGGATTTCATGTTGCATTTAGTTGTTATAGCTCCTTGGTCTCCTGCAGGCTCTCACGGTTCTTTGGTTTGCCCTCCGTTCCTCAATAATTTTGAAGTGTATCGTCAGGTGTTTGATGGAGTGTAAATCACTTTGGGTTTGCTTGACGTTTTCTCATGATTAGACTGAGGTTATGCATTTTTTGGCAAGAATACTGCAGAAGCGACGCGCCCCTTTCCTCATATTGGGGGTTACAGGATATCAGCATGTCTTATTACTAGTGACATTAACCCTGAGCGCTGGGCTAGGGTGGTTCCTGCTGTGTTTCTACACTGTAAAATTACTATTTCCCCTTTTGTTATTAATAAATATCCTGGAGAAGAGACTTTGAGACTACATGTATATCCTGTTTCTCAAACTGCTGTCCATTGACTTTAGCATCCATTGATAGATCTTGCTGGTGACAGTTATCACTGCGTTGTTTATATTTTCCTCATTCCTTCTATATTTACTTATTGGCATGCATCTGTAGAGTAGAGTTGCCCATTCTCCCTCATTTAGTTATTTATTCAGTTAGCTATTTATTAATATCAGTATGGACTCGTGGATTTTTGTTTTATTCTATGGACTGGACTATAGTTTAATGCGATCATTGGTCATTTTGTTGCTCAAATTCTTCTAACTTTGGCCACTGGGAGCTCCTTCAGGTTGGTGCCTGTGTCCTTTCAACATGCTCCTAGTCTATTTTTTGGCACTTCCTTCTTCTTCTTTTTTTAAAATAAAGATAGGGTCTCACCATGTTGCCTAGGCTGGTCTCGAATTCTTGGGCTCAAGAATCGTCCTGACTCAATTTCCCAAAGTGCTGGGATTACAGGCATGAGCCACCACACCTGGCCACTTCCTTATTTTCTTTATGCAGAATTTGGGGGAGTATTTTTTATTAAAGGTACCATTTCCAAAGGTATTGGCAGGGTTAAGGGAATAAACAGGGGATGTTGAGACACCCAGGAACTAGCAACAGCAGGAAACCATTAACATCCATAAGTCTGAAAGGCTAGGTGGAGAAAGTGGTGTTCTTGGAGCCTGGCAAGAGCTGTACCCATGAAAAGGGACCACTTGCCAGGAGCTGTGGCTATAGAAGTTTCTAGCTACTGCTAGAACCACAGTGGGGCAGAAAGAAAGAGGAATAAAGATTCAGGATTCTTTTTCTTCCCACCCTGCAATCTCCTGCCTACCCTTCTGATTAGATGGACCCACCTGGAAGCCAGAGAGACAAGGGAGCCAGGTTGATGAAGTCTATTAAAGGTCGGCTTCCGAGGCATAGAAAGACAGAGATGACTTGGGGAGCAGATGGAGAAAAACCATCGCCAGATGCTACTTCCTCTGAGAATTCTTCCCTGACCCCTAAATCTGACTACGCACCCACAGCCTCCTGTCAGAGCACCATCAAGCTGTGTGGCTTGTCCACTTGCAGAACTGTGGCCCATTCATCCTGTTACCCTTGATCAGGGGTGGCCCACAGTAAGTACTCAATCCGCGTTGTAGAAAAAGATGAGATCAGGAATACACAGGCCAAAGCTGGACTCGCCACTAGGATCCTTTTCCTGAATCTGGCCACCCTGCTACCCTGCAGCCCTTCAGGGCCTGAACATACCACACAGTCTTCATGCCTTGATACCTTTTAAATGCTGTTCCTTCTCCTTGGAATGCTGACTCTGACATGTGGTAGATGAAATTAGATCGGCAACATGTTGGTATTGTTTTTCTTTTTTTTTAGATTGGAAAATATAGTTTATTTAGAAAGTAAATTAGAGAGAGAGGAGAAGAGAGAGAGAGAGAGAGAGAGAGAGAGAGAGAGAGAGAGAGAGAGAGAGAGAAAGAGAAGATTCACTTCCCCAAGATAGGGGAGGGGGCCAAAGCTAAGAAAACATGGCAGCCATAGCTCAAAGAACACATGGTCTGGCCAGTGTTTAACAAAACAATGGCTTTGGCAATTGTTGAAACTGGGTGATGTGAACTCAGGCTCATTACACGTCTCTCTGTGGTTTTTGTGTGCTTGAGAATTGCCATAAAAAGACATTTTGAAAATAGTATTGATTTTGCACACACTGTGAGCCAGACCCTTTGCTTACAGCCACTGCGGGGATACAGTGGTGGCCAGCCAGTGCTGGAAGTGAAGAGGTTATAGTCCCTCCTCTCACTAGAAGCCTCTCCCACTGCCCCATGTCCTGCCCAGAAGCCTTCCTCTGCGGCATCTCATCTATCTCCTCCAGAACTCCAACCCAGCACACAAATAGACAGGGTTTTCTTGCCCTTTTCTATGGATTGAGCTGTATCCCCACCCAAAACTCGTATGTTGAAGCCCTTATCCTCAAAGGGATGATATTTGGAAAAAAGCCCTTGGGAGGCGATTGGGTTTAGATGAGGCCATGAGGGTGGGGCCCTCATGATGGGGTCAGTGTCCTTATAAGAAAAGACACCAGGCTGGGCTCAGCCTGTAATCCGGCACTTTGGGAGGCTGAGGCGAGAGGACTATCTGAGCTCAGGAGTTTGAGACTAGCCTGGGCAACTTGGTGAGACCTCATCTCTACAGTAAATCACAAAAACTAGCCGGGCACCAGAGAACCTGCTCTCTCTCTACATGCACATACTGAGGAAAGGCCTCGTGAGGACACAGCAAGAAGGTGACCGTCTGCAAGTCAGAAAGAGAGCCCTTCCCAGAGCCCAACCATGCCAGCATCCTGATTTCAGACTTCTAGCCTCCAGAACTGTGAGAAATAAATGTCTGTTGTTTAAGCCACCCAGGTGGTATTTTGTTACAGCAGCCTGAGTAGACTAAGATACCTCTTGAAGTAACAACTGCCCCATATCCTGCCCCAGTTCTAGGGATATGGCTCATCATCCTTGGCCTCAGAGGCTGCTTATGGGCCAGGGGTGCTGGGAGCCATGGTAGAGGCTCAAGATGCAGAGGTCTTGGGGCAAAGTGCCAAACCCAAAGAACTGGGGTCATGGAGAAAGTTTTCTTTTCTTTTCTTTTCTTTTGAGTTGGAGTCTCACTCTGTCACCCAGACTGGAGTGCAGTGGACGCTCCCGGCCATCGCAGCCTCGACCTGCTGGGCTCCGGCGATCCTTCCGCCTCAGCCTTCCGAGTAGCCGGAATTACAGGCATGCGCTACCACGCCCAGCTGATTTTTTGATTTCTTGTAGAGATGAGGTCTCGCTGCCCAGGCGGGTCTTGAACCCGCGGGCTCAGGCAATCCACTCACCTCAGCCTCCCAAAGGCGCAGGATTACAGGCTGAGCCACCGAGCCCGGCGAAAGTTTTCATTCTTGTTGAACAAGATGTACTGGGTGTCCTTCAACTGCAGCAGTAGAGAAGTAGGCTAGACGAGGAAGCCCATGGTGCTGGCAAAAATGCCAAGATTCAAAATTGTGCTGAGGTACGATGTGATTGTTTTCTTTTTTTTCTCTTTTTCTTTTTTGAGTCGGAGTCTCACTCTGTCACTCAGGCTGGAGTGCAGTGGCACGCTCATGGCCACCCCAGCATCGACCTGCTGGGCTCCGATCTTTCCACCTCAGCCTTCCAAGTAGCTGGAACTAGAGGTGCACACGACCACGTCTGGCTAATTTTTGATGTATTGTAGAGATGAGGTCTCACCAAGTTGCCCAGACTGGTCTCGAACCTGCAGACTCAGGCAATTCACTCTCCTTGGCCTTCCAAAGTGCTGGGATTACAGGCTGAGCCACTGTACCCGGCTGTGATTGCTTTCTATGTGAAATTGCTATATGAGCTTATTTAGAGCTATCTATCTATCATCTTTTTTTTTTAAAGCAGGATTTATTGAGAGGACAGAAAAACTCCCAAAGTGGGAGGGACCCAAAGGTCTTGTCTCCATTTTTTTTTTTTGAGTTGGAGTCTCACTCTGTTACCCAAGCTAGAGTGCAGTGGCGTGATCACGATGATCATGGCTCATGGCAGCCTCAACTTCCTGGGCACAAGAGATCCTTCCATCTCAGCCTCCCTAGTAGCTGGGACTACAGGTGCATGCCACTATGCCTGGCTAATTTTTTGAATTTTTGTACCAACGAAGTCTCCCTGTGTTGCCTAGACTGGTCTCGTATACCTGGGCTCAAGTGTTCCTCCTCCCTTAGCCTCCCAAAGTGCTGGGATTACAGGGATGAGCCACTGTGCACGGCAGAGCTTTATAATTAATTATTTTGTATTTTATTATTTTGGCAGTGAGAACTCTGTGGCATATCCTTTAGGAATCAACAATATGTATCTACCAAAATGGAACATACACATTCCCTGACCCAGCAATTCCACTCCTAGGTATATACCCAACATAAATGCTTAACCAGAGGCAAAAATGTTCATAGCAGCGCTCCTTGTAATAGCTCCAAACCAGAAACCACTCAGATGTCTGCTGCCAGCAGGGAATAGAGAAATAAATGCTGTTCACTGAGAATAATGGGACATGAAAAACAATGCAAAAAACATTTTAAGGGAGATCAATGGTGTATTCACACAATGGAATACTATACAGAAATCAGAATGAACAAGCTATTGATACAACAAGGAAGAATCTTACACATATAATGTTCAGCAAAAAAGCAAACAAACATGAGTCCATACAAGAGTTCAAAAACAGGCAAAATGAATCCATATACTAGAAGTCAGGCTAGACTGGGCGTGGTGGCTCATGCCTGTAATCCCAGCACTTTGGGAGGCCGAGGCGAGTGGATTGCCTGAGTCTCTGTGTTCGAGACCAGCCCGGGCACCTTGGCGAGACTTCATCTCTACAATAAGTCAAAAATTAGCTGGGCATGGTAGCACACGCCTGTAGTTCTGGCTACTTGGAAGACTGAGACAGAAGGATAACTTGAGCCCAGCAGATTAACACTGGGGTGGCTGTGTGCGTGCCACTGAACTCCAGCCTGGGTGATGGAATGAGACTTCAATTAAAAAAAAAAAAAAAAGGACCAGACTGGGCAACATAGCAAGAACCAGTCTCTATTTAAAAAAAAAAAAAAAAAAGACCCAAAAAAAGTCAGGCTCGTGGTTATAGTTCACTAAAAGTTTCTAAAGATCCATGAAAACAAACGGCTTACAAGGTAAAAAGTGCCTCATGCTTTGCTCTTTTTCATGCCAATAGTATTTTATTGAGATATTATTTACATATAAGAAGCGCATAAATCTTAAGTGACCAGCTCAATGAATTTTACCACATGTATACACCAGGTAACCCATACCTAGATTAAGCTACAGAACATTCCAGCACTCCAGAGAGCTCCCTTACGTTTTCTCCTTTCATCATCACGATAACCTCAGGACAGCAGAGACATGATCTGCCCACGTCACCCTGAGAAACATCAGCCTGAGAGGTAGAGACCTGCCGTGATGCTGGTGCCCCCTCGGGTCCAGGATGGAGTTGCCCTCATGGCAGAGGGTTGGCCGAGAGGCCCTCAGCAGCCTTCTCAGAACCCTGCGAGGGGAGCTTGCATCATCAGCCTATGAGTTAACTTCCTGGAACATGAGGCTTCGTCTCCCTTGCCACAGAGCTGGGTAGGGAGCTGGGAGGTGGGGTGGGAGGTGCCAGCTAGTTATTTTTTAACTCCAGTTATTTCCCAGAGCTCTCTCTCAATTGTCATCATTCTGGACAGCCCTGGAGTCTGAGGGTTGTCAGTGCTGGGCAGGGATACTAGTGTCAAGAAACTGCCTGTGGGGAGGGAGCGGCCACCAACCAGCCAAACTAGGTGGGCAGGCTGCCTGGGAGGAGCAGGTGGGTGCCACGGAGGAGCAAGGCTGTGTCGGGCTAAAGTCAAAGCTCCAAGGAGGTCAGTGCGGGTGCACTCAGAGTCCGATTCTCGCTGTCCCCAGTCCCGGCTTGCACCGGGGTAAGACTTAAGGGCTGGCCATAGGCAAGCCTAGAGCAGATACAAGGTACACTCCGAGCTCTCTTGCAGATTTCTCTCTCCAGTTCAAAGCACTTTCTCAAGTAGGCTATATCCCCAGGACATGCTCCTGGGGGCATGGCCGGAATCCCTGTGTGGCCTCTTTCCTTCAAGGGTGACCCAGTGGGTTCCATCTGGGGCAAAGAACCCTTGCACACTGTTCCCTAGAGCTCTGGGAAGTTTCTAGGCCCTTTTAGTAAATTCTCTTGACTCTTCCGCTGGGACTGGAACTCTTTGTTCTGGAAAGCTGAGGACTAAAGGGCAGAGTCCCCTCTAACCGCACTCACTCTCACTGGCTTCTGAGAGGGAGGCCGAGGAGTTGGGTGACTCATCCTATTTCTGGAAAAGAAAGGATCAGAGGTTCAGATGGGCCTATTTATTTATGACTGAGATCTGGAAGAGATGACAAGAGAAAAATAGAAGGACTTAACGCAATTTAGCAAAGACTTGGGTAGCAGCCCATGAGGAAATCATTAGTTTCTCTATGGGAAAAAAAAAGCCTTAGTTCCAAAACCACAAAAGAACCTACACCATCTGCTCATCTCCTGGCTTAGGAGTCCAGTTCCAGGAAGCAGAGGAAGGAACCTGCCACCGCTGAGAAGTATGTGATGGCTGTCCGCGGTGATCAGCTGTTGATGTCCCGTGACTATTTCCACATAGACCCATTTCGGGGATTTGCGGCTCTTCACACGGCAGAAAGGAAATAAAACTCAAATTCCGGCAGTCATGCCCTCTCTCTACTGCTTTTTGGCTGACATCGGGGCAGGTACACACAGTGGCCCCAGCTCAATCCTCCCTGGGACTCAGTGTTAAGCCCAGGGACAAAGAAAAGCCAGTCTCTACTCTGTCCTTCTCCAAAGGGAGCCCGTGCGGGGGCCGGCAAAGAGAGAAGCTTGAGACTTTTACAGGCAGATGACACAGAAAGTCTAAGGGACTAAGGTTTCACTCTGTTCAACATCCCCCTTGCACCCCTTCCCCTAGCAATCCCCCATCCCCCCTTTCCCCCCCCCGGAACTGCTTCTGAGTAACAACTGTCAGCCTCTGCCCACACAAATAGCTTAGTCTCCATCTGCAACAGGATGCTGGATGCTGGGCTTTAATCTGAATTCTAGCCCTTTGATTTCAGCACATGTCCTTGTCTTGCTGTACAAGGAGGGTGGGGGGTGGGAAACCATAACCGCTTCTAGGCAGGAAGTGATTTAGGCAGAAAACAGATGAAGCTTTGCTGCGAGTATAAATGCAGCCACACCTCAGCCTGAAAGGTTCCTTCCAGAGAGATGAGGAACTGGACAGCGAAAGTCACACGCCTGCTGCCCAGGCCTCAGTGAGATGTGGGGTGAAACAGAAGCTTCCTGTTTCTTTTAGTCCCTTCCAGCCTGGGGGTGGGGAGGGAGCGAAGATAGGAGCCATGGCCCATGGCTGTTGCTCTCCGAAAGAATCAAAACTGCTGGATCAGTCCAGATAATTGTGGCATTGCCTGTTCCATCAACCACGCCCTCACGTTCCCACTGAGGACAAGACAGAAATAATACCGTCAGAAAATACAGGAGTTGCCCAGAACTTGCACCAGATGCTATCGACTAGCTCATTTTAACCTCACAGCATCCTTCTGGGGAATGGAGAGCAGATACAATCCTCTTTTTTTTTTTTTTTCCTTACAGATCAGAGCTGTGCTGGGGATGCTATTGACACAAACACACTCAAAGGCTGAGTCAAGACCTGGCTTGTTCTCAGGACCTGCCCCCACTCGAGCTGTTTCCTCCTAAATATCTCTCATCAGTTTGTTTCTTGGGCCGTTCGTTTTAGCACTGGGACTGCCCAGATTCATTCCTTGGCAGTGCTCACATCCATAAGCACGCCATTTACCATCCCCCCCACCCTGGGGCTCTCTGGGGCGGGTGATCCCATCCAGGGCCACCCAACACCTCACAGCATCCCAAGTCATTATCAGGATTGTAGATAATAGGGCTTCTGAGCTCTCAGCACACGGATGCTCAAACGTGGCCACACCTGTGGAGGAATTCAAAATACACATGCCAAGGGTGTGGAGACTCCAGAAACCTCATTCATTGCTGGAGAGACTGTTCAGTGTTGCTGCTGTTTGGAAAACAGAGTTACCATACGCCCCAGCGATTCTGTTCCTGTATATCTACCCGAGACAAACGAGAATGTGTGTCCATGTAAAACTCTGGGCACGAGTGTTCACAGCAGCATTATTCATAATAGCCCCAAGGTGGAAACAACTCAAATGTCCATTGAGAAAAGAAAAATAGCTCAGAGTCTAAGCTCTGTGAGGTATGCAGGCCCAGGGAGCCATGAGAATGGGGCTTCAGACATGCCCCCTGCCCCACACTTATACCTGAGAGCAATTGTTTAAAGTCATCTTGTCCCTGACTAGCGACCTCATTATCATCATGTTCCTGGGATTCATGATGCAAAGAAAATATATAGTCAATCATCAAGAGCTTTATTATTATTATTATTATTATTTTCAGACCAAAGTTTTCATATTTATTACTGAGCCAGCCCACTAGTGCAGAGCACATAAACAAAAAATCACATCCCAATTAAACGTCTGACTGCTTGACTGTGGAGATTTTCAACTTGATAATAGCAAGATGGCGGTGACCATGATTTAACATAAGCATATGTGCCACCTCATGTGCAATTCCTTATAGACCCAGCTTCGTTCTTCTCCAATGTCTCCTCTTGGAGTTGTACCAGATTTTATTACCAGTTTTCATCAGAATCCACTGGGGAATGGGACGATTTTGCTTCTGTTTCTTGGCCAGGAATCGCTTGATCCTGAAAGTCTTGTGAGAAGACATGGCGAGCAGCGGAGTCCACGGCGCACACCAGAATGGTGAAGAAAGGAAGAGAGCTATTATTATTATTTTTAATCGAGACGGAGGTCTCACTGTGTTGCACAGGCTGATCTGGAACTCCTTGTCTCAAGTGATCCTCCCACCTCAGCCTCCCAAAGTGCTGGGATTACAAGTAATAGTTTATGTTATTTTAATGTAAATGTTTGGTAAGCAACTCAGGAACTTCTGCTTCTTTTCCTTTAAAAATCCACCTGTAACTGCTGCTAATCAGAGTACATATTCAGAGCAACCTGAATTTATGCTCCCGGTTGCAACCTTCAAGCTTGGCCCAAATAAACTCTCTACTTATATTAATTTTGCCTCAGTTTTTCCCCTCTTTTCCTTTAAACATCCACCTGTAACTGCTGCTAATCAGAGTACATATTCAGAGCAACCTGAATTTATGCTCCCGGTTGCAACCTTCAAGCTTGGCCCAAATAAACTCTCTACTTATATTAATTTTGCCTCAGTTTTTCCCCTCTTTTCCTTTAAACATCCACCTGTAACTGCTGCTAATCAGAGTACATATTCAGAGCAACCTGAATTTATGCTCCCGGTTGCAACCTTCAAGCTTGGCCCAAATAAACTCTCTACTTATATTAATTTTGCCTCAGTTTTTCCCCTCTTTTCCTTTAAACATCCACCTGTAACTGCTGCTAATCAGAGTACATATTCAGAGCAACCTGAATTTATGCTCCCGGTTGCAACCTTCAAGCTTGGCCCAAATAAACTCTCTACTTATATTAATTTTGCCTCAGTTTTTCCCCTCTTTTCCTTTAAACATCCACCTGTAACTGCTGCTAATCAGAGTACATATTCAGAGCAACCTGAATTTATGCTCCCGGTTGCAACCTTCAAGCTTGGCCCAAATAAACTCTCTACTTATATTAATTTTGCCTCAGTTTTTCCCCTCTTTTCCTTTAAACATCCACCTGTAACTGCTGCTAATCAGAGTACATATTCAGAGCAACCTGAATTTATGCTCCCGGTTGCAACCTTCAAGCTTGGCCCAAATAAACTCTCTACTTATATTAATTTTGCCTCAGTTTTTCCCCTCTTTTCCTTTAAACATCCACCTGTAACTGCTGCTAATCAGAGTACATATTCAGAGCAACCTGAATTTATGCTCCCGGTTGCAACCTTCAAGCTTGGCCCAAATAAACTCTCTACTTATATTAATTTTGCCTCAGTTTTTCCCCTCTTTTCCTTTAAACATCCACCTGTAACTGCTGCTAATCAGAGTACATATTCAGAGCAACCTGAATTTATGCTCCCGGTTGCAACCTTCAAGCTTGGCCCAAATAAACTCTCTACTTATATTAATTTTGCCTCAGTTTTTCCCCTCTTTTCCTTTAAACATCCACCTGTAACTGCTGCTAATCAGAGTACATATTCAGAGCAACCTGAATTTATGCTCCCGGTTGCAACCTTCAAGCTTGGCCCAAATAAACTCTCTACTTATATTAATTTTGCCTCAGCGTCTTCCTTTTAGGTCGACACAATCAACTGACAAATGGACAAACAAAATGTAGTATATCCATATAATGGAATATGATTCATGTAATCCCAGCATTTTGGGTGGCGGAGGCGAGAGGATTGCCAGAACCCACGGGTTCGAGACCAACCTGGGCAACACGGCGAGACCTTGTCTCTACAGTACATTAAAAAAAAAAAAATTAGCTGGACGTGGTGGTGCGCGCCTGTAGTTCCAGCCACTTGGAAGGCTGAGGCAGAAGGATCGCCTGAGCCCAGCAGGTCAAGGCTGCGGTGGCTGTGAGCGTGTCACTGCTCTCCAGCCTGGGCGACAGAGTGAGACTTGGACTCAAAAAAAAAAAGGAATGAAGTACTGACACTACAGTACTACAACGTGAATGAAACTTGAAAATAGTATGTGAGGTTTTCAGACACAAAGGGCCACATATTGTATGTTGCGTGATTCCATTTACATAAAATGTCCAGAATAGTTGAATCCATATGGACAGAAAGTAGATGTGTGGTTGCCAGGGGCTGCGGGGAGAGGGCATGGGGAATGATTGCTAATGGGCATGGGATTCCTTTGGAGTGATGAAAATGTTTTAAAATTAGATAGTGGTGATGCTTGCAAAACTGTGAATATACTAAAAACCACTGAATTGTTTATCATTTTATTTGATTTTGTGTTACTTTATTTTGAGTTGGGGTTCTCACTTTGTTGCCCAGGCTGGAGTGCAGTGGCTTAATCATGTCTCCAACTCCTGGGCTCAGGCAAGCCTCCCCTCCCCTAGCTGGGACTACAGGCACAAGCCACCATGCCCGGCTGATTTTTAAAATTTTTTTTGTAGAGACAAGGTCTCAAACTCCTGGGCTCAAGCAATCCTCCTGCCTTGACTTCCCAAAGTGCTGGGATTACAGGTGTGAGCCACCGTGCCTGGCAGAATTGTATGCTTTAAAAGGATGAATTTTGTGATATGTGAATTATATTCTCAGCTAAGCTGTGACTACCAAAATGAGTAACTGAGGCATAAGTTTCAATCACTAAGTTTTATGAAGCCAGCTTTAGAGGGCGCCTGGGAAAAACAGGAGCCATAGACCTATCGGTGGTGTTTTTCCAAAGATATTTTCAGGAAGTTTAGTTTTTATAAGTTTCCTTCAAGGAAGGGTGGGGCAGGGAAGGCATGTAGGAAGAAGGGTAGAGAAGTGATTGGTGAATAATTATATATATATATATTTTTTGAGTTGAAGTCTTACTCTGTCGCCCAGGCTGGAGTGCAGTGGCATGCTCATGGCCACCACAGTCTCAATCTGCTGGGCTCAGGTGATCCTTCCGTCTCAAGTCTTCCAAGTAGCTGCAACTATAGGCGAGCGCCACTGTATCTGGCTAATTTTTTATTTATTGTAGAGACTAGGTCTCGCCAAGTTGCCCAGGCTGGTCTAGAACCCCTGGAGTCAGGTAATCCTCTCGTCTCTGCCTCCCAAAGTGCTAGGATTATAGGTGTGAGCCACAGTGCCCGTCCCCCTTTTATTTTTTGTGTCAAAGTCTCACTCTGATGCCCAGGTTGGAATGCGGTGGCACACTCATGGCCACTGCAGCCGCGATCTGCTGGGCTCAGGCGATCCTCCTGCCTCAGCCTTCCAAGTAGCTGGAACTACAGGTGTGTGCCACCATGCCCAGCTAAGTTTTTGATTTATTGTAGAGACAAGATCTTGCCAAATTGCCCAGGCTGGTCTCGAACCCCTGGGCTCAGGCAATTCTCTCGCCTCCACCTCCCAAAGTGCTGGGATTACAGGTGTGAACCCCTAATTACATTCTCGTGAGATTTTAGTTAGCGCCCAGTAAATGTGTAGTTTATGTAAGTTAAGGTGAATGTCTGAAGAGAAAAAGGGCGTAGTCAACTGTGCAGATGTCCCCAGGCAGGTGGAAGGAGATGAGCTTGCAAGACATTATCAGAATGGAGTTTTAGCTAGACTTAGATTGTAGACCTAAAGCTACAATTGGCATGACCTCATTTATGGCCTCAGTTTAAGGGTAGCCTGCAAAGAATTGACTTCAGAGTGATCTGTGGGGGCAGGCCCTCCCAGATGCCTGAGGCCTTATACCCTTCCTTGGGGATCTGGCTGATGCATAGTTAGTGACATTCATTTGGAGGAGGGTGTTGAGATGACTCAGCTTCAGGGCTTAATCTTCACTTTTGCATAAGTTTTTTTGGGAGGGTCCTGAGACTTTCATTTTTGTTTACATTGTTACTAAAAAAATACATATGCCTGTGCCTATCCTCAGAGATTCTGGTTTTAGCAAGTCTGAGATGGGAACTGGGCATCTGCATTTTAAAATTTTTATTTATATTTATTATTCGTTTATTTATTTTAGAGTTTGGGATCTCATTCTGTCATCCAGGCTGGAGTGCAGTGGCACGATCATGGCTCACCAGTCTTGACTTCCTGGGCTCAAGTAATCCTCCTACACAGGTGTGAGCCACCAGGCCTAGCCTGTAGTTTTTTTTTTTCCTTTTTTTTTTTTTTTTTTTTTAGGTAAGTGCTCACTCTGTCACCCAGGTGGGAAGGCAGTGGCATGATCATGATCACAGCTGACTGCAGCCTCAACCTCCTGGGCTCAGGTGATCCTTCTACTTCAGCCTCCCAAGTAGCTAGGACTACAGGTGCATGCCACCACACCCAGTTAATTGTTTGATTTTCTGTAGAGACAAGGTCTTGCCATGTTCCCCTGGCTGGTCTTAAACTCTTGGGTTCAAGCAGTCCTCTGCACTCTGCCTGGCTGCAGTTTTAAAAAACATTCAGGGCCGGGTGTGGTGGCTCACGCCTGTGATCCCGGCACTTCGGGAGGCAGATGTGAGAGGATTGCCCGAGCCCAGGGTTCGAGACCAGCCTGGGCAACTTGGCAAGACCTCGTTTCGACAATAAATCAAAAAATTAGTTGGGCATGGTGGTGTCCGCCTGTGGTTCCAGCTACTTGGAAGGCTGAGGTGGAAGGATAGCTTGAGCCCAGCAGGTAGAGGATGTGATGGCCTTGGGTGTGCTACTGCATTCCAGCCTGGGTGACGGAGTGAGACTTCGACTCAAAAAAACCAACCAAACAAACAAAAATGTTCAGGAGGGGGTAGTTTACAAGGAAACATATCATCTAGGTCACAGTCATACTGGGGAAACACAGAAATCTATTAGAGAACAATTCAGGGTCAGCCCATGTGCTTCTGGAGGTAAGTGCACAAGAAGTTCAGGAGAGAGAGGACAGCATGAGTCAAGATGCCCTGGAAGGGTGCGGGAGCTGAGCTGAGCCTTAGAGAAGGGGTCCCCAACCCTCAGGCCATGGACCTGTACGGTACTGGTACATGGTTTGTCAGAACCTGGCTGCACAGCAGAAGGTGAGCCACAGGCGAGCAAGTGAAGCTTCATCTGTATTTACAGCTGCTCCCCATCACTTGCATTACCGCCTGAGCTGTGTCTTCTGTCAGATCAGCGGCGGCATTAGGTTCTCATAGGAGTGCAAACCCTATTGTAAACTGTGCATGTGAGGGATCTAGGATGCGTTCTCCTTATGAGAATCTAATGCCTGATGATCTGAGGTGGAGCTGAGGCGGTGATGCTAGCGCTGGGGAGCAGCCGCAAATACTAATGAACACAAGCAGGGAGGTTTGACTGCACAGAGACCATAATAAATCAATTTCTTGCAGACTCATATCAAAACCATACCAGTGAGTGGCAAGTGAGTTGGTGTACTTCAATTGTACAGATGCACCTGGTGGAAGGCTTTAAGTCAGAATCCAACACGTATCTTAGTCTGTGCATGGTCCAATCATTATTTTATTTACTACTTCTATCTTCTTTTTTTTTTTTTTTGAGTTGGAGTCTCTGTTGCTCAGGCTGGAGTGCAGTGGCACACTCACGGCCACTCCAGCGTTGACCTGCTGGGCTCTGGCGATCCTTCCGTCTCAGCCTTCCAAGTAGCTGGAACTACAGGCGTGCCCTACCACGCCTAGCTAATTTTTGGATTTATTGTAGAGATGAGGTCTCACCATGTTGTCCAGGCTGGTCTTGAACCCGCGGGCTCAGGCAATTCTCTCGCCTTGGTCCCCTAAAGTGCTTGGATTACACACTTGAGCCACCACGCCCGGCTCTTTTTTTTAATGGTGAGTTGTATAATTATTTCATTATGTATTGTAATGTAATAATAATAGAAATAAAGTGTACAGTAAATGTTATGCACTTGAATCATCCTGAAACCATCCCTTCCTTCCCCCCAGTCTATGGAAAAATTGTCTTCCACGAACTGGTCCCTGATGCCAAAAAGGTTGGGGATCGCTGCCTTAGAGGACTGACTGACTGACGAAACTTACACACACAGGAGGGATGGATCCCAGGCAGGAGAACAGCCCAGCAAAGGTTTGGAGGTGGGAGTGACTATGGTGTATGCTGGGAGCAGTTTGGGATTGCTCATACTGACCTGGAAGGTGAAACTGGGGGAGCTGGGGTTTGGAGGGGTGGGCTGGGGTCACCTCTAAAAGTCAGGACACATTGTGGCAGGGGATGCAGAGCCAAAGGTCACTGCAATGACATGAAGAAAGTAGAGTTTGTAGCTTGGCATTTACGCAAAAATGTCTCCTGAGCAAGGACTGGCAATAAAGGACCAATTGAGAAACTGGCGCTGGGATCCAGAAATGAAATGATGCAGGTCCAAGGCGAGGGCTTGATAGGGGACTGGGGAAGGAAGATCCAGGTCATAGTCTTAAGAGGAAATTGGCATGAGATTGCATGGTCAGGGGCACAAAAGGAAAAAAAAAAAACATGTCTGCTTCTGGGGTGAGGCCAGGACCTGGCCAACAGAGCAAGTCACGTGACCTCTGTGTGCTTTTTTTTTCCTCCCAATTTTAAAATTCAAATAGTAACTAGCTCTGAGGGTGTCCTGACAGTTACTAAGCAAATCTGTGTGGAACAGAGGGAACGCTGTGAAGAATACGAATGTGCTTTTCTCGCCTGCATTTCTACATAGACGACCTTCTCCTGGGCAGCCTGCAGCCATCTGCTTAGAAGCAGGGAAGGTTTTTTTTTCCAAATGTCTTGGGCAAATTACAAGTCAGTCCTAAAGAACTCAGATCACAATCTCTCTTCCATGAGAGAGAAGATACTCTCTGCCAACATCAGCCAGGCCATGAGGCTTGTTGCCTTCATAGGAGGATATGACCTGCAGGAAGTGAAAGCTCAAAGGTCGTCCTTTCTGGTTCCCAGGAATTGTGGGCAGAAACATGGAGACAGGGCCAGAAGACGTGTGGCAGTGGGTCCCAAGGTCACTTTTCTGGGCTTATGGCCAGAGAAAGGGTGGGAAGTTGGGTAAGTTGGAAGGAAAACCAGAAGTTGGAGGTCTTTGGCCAGATTCACATTGGGGACTCCAAAGAGACTGTGTCCCACAATGCTCACCCCTGACACCTGAGGGCCACAAGAAATGTTTTGGAGGTGCAGCAGCACGGAGAGCCAAGGAGGGCAGGAGTGCAGCTGTTCAGAGTTGCCCTGCACTGCTGCGTGGCCTGTTCAGGTTCTATTCTGGCTGGCTTGCTCAGGCAGAGAAAAGGGAATCAGGCTACAGCTAGAAACTGAGGGCCAACACTAATTGAGCCCCTAGAAAGTTCTGCCCTGGGAAATGCAGACAGTGGTGGTGCAAGGGTGTACTACAGGTCAAGCTCTCAAGGAATGATCCTTGAAGCCAAGCTTGGTGAGCTCACTGATGAGCAGGTGGGGAGTCCATGATTAGGGAAGACTAGGAGAGGATGCGAGACAAGACAGGGCTGTAGAGACCAGAAGTGGAGCAGGAAAACTGGAAAAAGTGCTGTGTCGAAGAAGCCAGGGGAGGCAAGAGCTTCGAGGACATTCAATTCCATAAGTGTTAGGCGAATCGCTGTTGTCAGGACTGCGTTTATCGTTTTCCTCTGAGCACTGTGCTCTCCTTATATCAGAGCGGGCAAGCTGAATCTCTCCAGAGCTTAAAAATACTCTTTTCTGCAGGCCCTGGAGCAGTCCTGTTGAGTCCCAGGCTAACAAGGAAGCAAGTCCCCATTCTGGAAGGGTCCTGGCTAAAGCCACACCTCTTGTAGGGAGAGCAGGTGAGCCAGGGCTTCCAGTCACCCATGGGAGATCTCCCTGTCAGCAGGGAGCCCAGGTCCTACCTCCAGGCCAGAGGGCATGGGAGCAACTCAGTCTCCTTCCCCTTCCATGGCAACCTGGGCGGAGTCACCCACTCCAGGTGCCAGCGTGGCAGAGGCCATGGGAGTGCCCAGATGGGTAAACCTACCGGCCCAAGGGCAGTGGGCAGGCCGCTTGCGTGGCCAGGCCTGCCCAGTCCAGAGCCGTGAACTGGGCCAGGAGGGTGTGCCGGGCAATTAAGCGAGGCCGGCAGTCACTGTGCACACAACACCTGATTTCCCACACGACTTGCTGCTACTTGTTCTTCCTGTCTGGGGCAATTTTAGTTTTATCCTGGTTGTTACTTTCAATAGCACTTCGGCTTGAAAAGGAAACTAAAGAGAAACAGCCCCTTTATTTGGACTGAGAGGGAAGTCTGGGGATGGACTGAGAATAGCCCCTGGTTGAGGAGGGGATCCTGGGGATGCCATTTCTGAGGATCTCAGATGCTACCAGCATTACAGAAATGACACATGTTCTTTATGTGCCACATTCATCCCTGCGACACAAGGTGGATATGGGACAGTTTCGTTTACCAAGTTGTTTTGAGATTTTTATGATTTGAAACGACTGCGTTTTCTGCCAATTACTGTGTGTGAAAGTTGTTCCCTCAAATTATTAAAGTCAACAACTCATTCTGGCATTCCAGCTGCTATAATTTGATCCTGGTACCTGCAAATCTATCTACTCCTTTAGTACTCAGCAACAGAAACTCCAAGCTTGTCCTTCCTTCCTTCCTTCCTTCCTTCCTTCCTTCCTTCCTTCCTTCCTTCTTTTCCAGTAGATAGTTCTTGAACTCTCAATGTGTACCAGTATACTGCTTAAAACTGTGGTACAGGGATGAAAAATACAGTCTATGGGCGGGGAAGAGGAAATAAAAACAAAACTACAATTCAATGTGAGAGTATTATGATAGATGTCACAGATGCTACGGTCTGCCCCATAGCCCTTGGGCCTGCCTGAGTTTACTTGCAGCTGTGGCAGGCAGGTGACCACCTCCTACTTCGAGAGCCTGCCTCTCTCAACTTCTCTTGAGTGCCACTGGAAGGGAAACCCCCGAATTGTAGGAGGAGGAGGGGAGGGAGTTGCAGTCAGGGATGGGAATTGGTGGAGAAATGCCCCAGCCTCCCTGTCCTCCAGTGGGACAGTTTTTCTTTAACTGTGGTAAAATCCGCTTAACATAAAACGGACCATCTTATGTGGAGAAATATGAGGCCTGATTAGGCCAGCATCAATTGGGTAAATTATATTGAGGAAGGAAATCTCAGAATGAGATTTTGCAAATGTTATAAAAACTTACTAATAACAGCAATAGTTGTAAAAGCCCACTGACCAGCTGTAAAACATTTGCTGTTAGTTCCACAGTAAACAAAAGGCAGTTAACCATTGCTGTTACTTCCTTCTTGCCTGACTCACTTGCCCTGCTCTCTCACTTGTGATTGCCAGGGTCATGTCCCAAGCAACAACCTGCACTCAAAGTCTTTATGTCCGCTTTTGCTTTTGGGAGAACACAAACCAAGACATCAGAGATATGAAGGGAGGCTTTGGGAGCACGAGGAATGGCCCCACCAACACCAGTGATCATGAGAGTTTCACCAAACAAAAAGTCTTGAGCCAAGTTGGATTTGAAGCCTGATTTGGTCAGGCACAGGAGAGGGAGGAGGGGCTGGATTCCAGACAGAGGGCTCTATGCGTGCGGGGGCGTGGGGTGGGGTGGGGTGGTATGTGGGTGTGAGAAATTGCAGAACTGCCAACAGTTCAGGATGGCTGGACCACAGGATACTTACTTACTTACCTACTAGTGAGAGTTGTTGGGGTGGGGTGGACAGGGCCAGACCTGCTGTGTAGCCAGGTCTGGGAGTCCATGCGGTATTCCATTCTTGACCAAGTCCTTTATCAATTTCAAATTCAGTTCACTGCATTAACCAGGCATAGTGGCGTGTGTCTGTAGACCCAGCTATTTGAGAGGCTGAGGCAGGAGGATCATTTGAACCCAGGAAGTAGAGGCTGCAGTGAGTCATGATTGTATCACTGCACTCCAGCCTGGGTGACACAGATCCTGTCTCTAAAAAGAAATAAATAAATCTGCAAACAAACAAACAAACTTAGTTCACTGTGGGCAAACACCTTACCCAGCCTTCTTCCCTGACTAGCACTTGCTAAAAGAAAAAAAGACATCACCTACATGGCAACTTTTTAGCAAAAGTTTAGAAATATTTCAATAAGCATAAAAACAAAACCAAACAGGGTGAGGAAAAAAATATGCACAAAGCATCAATCAGTCCGTTGCTTAGTCATGCAGTAAATATTGATGGGGTACCCAGTGTGCACCAGGTGGGTGTTCAGTCAGCAGTACCAGGAGGCGGCAGGGAACTGTTCTCACAGGAGACGTCTCTGTGCCAGCTTGCAAGTGAACATGTGCCAGAAAATGAACCATAGCATCGATACCAAGTAGAAGAGAAGGATTCAGCTGAACAGAGTAAGTGGGAGTTAGTCTTGCTTACTCTTTTCCTTCTCCCTCTCCTCCTCCCTCTCTTTCTCCCTCCCCCCTTTCCCTCTCCTTTCATGTCTTTTATTTATTTATTATTATTATTATTATTATTATTAATTTTTGAGTTGGAGTCTCACTCTGTCACCCAGGCTGGAGTGCAGTGGCATGCTCATGGCCACCGCAGCCTCATCCTGCTGGGCTCAGGCGATCCTTCTGCCTCAGCCTTCCAAGGACATAGAACTACAGGCATGCACCACCACATCCAGCTAATTTTTTTATCTGTTGTAGAGATGAGGTCTTGCCATGTTGCCCAGGCTGGTCTCGAACCTGTGGGCTCGGGCAATCCTCTCACCTCGGTCTCCCAGAGTGCTGGGATCACAGCCGTGAGCCACCGCCCCCAGCTTCTTTCCTGCCTTTTAAAGAAATGTAGCTTTATTCTCTTCAAGTACCCACAAAGGCAGAGCTATTCTTGTTCTTCTGTGCTTATTGATGGAAACAGGTAATACATACAACCTCCTTTGTTCTCAGAAGGGAACAAAGTTAACCTGGAAATAGTCTCCCTCCTTCCTCAGATCCCCTCCCTCAAGGCAGCCCTCAGAACCAGTTTGTTGTTTATTTTCCAGAGACATCCTATGCATTTACCAACATAGCTGATTATGTGTTTCTTTTTTGCTCCATATACATATAGCAGCATTCTATGCACTATCCAAAACCTTACAATTTCACCTAAGAATACTTCCCAGAGGTCTTTCTGTATCAATATATCTGGAGTGGCCTCATGATGAGGGCCACACTATCATGCATGAGGACCCACTATTGATAGCTATTTAGGTTGCAACTAGTCGTTTGTTATTCGAAACAGCTGCAATATATATTTTGTTTATAGAGCCTCTTGCACACATTTGAGTTGAGCTGTAGGATGAATCCTTAAAGGCGGAGTTGCCAGGTCAACGGGACGAGCAACTTGAATCTTCATAGATATGCTAGTTTGTCCTTTAGAGAGGTTATACTTATTTACATGCCAACCAGTGATAAACAAATGTGCCAGCTTCTCCACACCCTTTTAAACATAGTGAATTAGATTTCTGTTGCTGTGTAACAAATTACCACAAACTCAGTGGCTTAAAACAACACCCATGTATAAGCCCACACAGTTCTGTAGGTCAGAAGTGTGGCATGGCATGACTGGGTCCTCTGCTCAGGGTATCGCAAGGTGAACATCAAGGTGTTGTCAGGCTGAGGTCTTGTTTGGAGACTCTGGGAGAACGCTTCCCAGTTTGTTTTTGTTGTTGGCAAAATTCAGTTCCTTATGGTCGTAGGACTGAGGTCTGCCTCTCCCAGCTGGCTGCTTAGCCAGGGCCTGCTCTCAGGCCCTAGAGGCTGCCACCTTCCTTGCCATTCAGTTTCTCCATCTTTTTTTTTTTTTTTTTGAGTTGGAGTCTCACTCTGTCGCCCAGGCTGGAGTGCAGTGGAACGCTCACGGCCACCCCAGCGTCGACCTGCCGGGCTCCGGTGATCCTTCCTCCTCAACTTTCCAACTAGCAGGAACTACTACGCTTGGCTAACAGTTCCTCCGTCTTTAAGAGAACAACAGTGCATCGAATCTTGTGTGTGTCTGGATCTCTGATTTCCCTGTCTCCAATCTCCAGGCCTATATTTAAAGGGCCTATGTGATCAGGTCAGGGCCACTTGGATAATTTTAAGGTCACCTGGTTTGAGAACTTAATCACATCTGAAAAATCCCTTCACAGCACCACCTACATTAGTGTTTGAGTGAATAATGAAGTGACCTTTATATCAGGCAGTGGAAATGGGAGCCCATCTTAGAATTCTGCCTGCCACACATGTTATCAAACTTTTTGATCTTTGCTAATGTGAGAGATGAAAATGGAATTTGTTGAGTATTTCTCTTATGCCCGTGAATCTTCTTGTATTTAAGATCTATTTGCACTTGTATTTTTTTTGGTTAATGATATCTGTGTATATCCTTTGGTCCTTTTTGTTTTTTTGAGTTGGAGTCTCACTCCATCACTCAGGCTGGAGTGCAGTGGCACGCTCACTTACACCCCAGAGTCGATCTGCTGGGCTCCGGCTGTACTTTCATCTCAGCCTTCCAAGTAGCTGGAACTACAGGCACGTGCTACTATGTTTGGCTAATTTTTTTGTTTTTTGAGGTGGAGTCTCACTCTGTCGCCCAGATTGGAGTGCGGTGGCCGCTCCCGGCCACCGCAGCCTTGACCTGCTGGGCTCCGGCGATCCT
>NW_007252356.1:284666-309486 GCF_000164805.1 Carlito syrichta | reverse complement strand
TTTAAGAGTCAAGTAGAAGCTAGGCACAGTGGCTCATGCCTGTAATCCCAGCACTTTGGAAGACTGAGGCGAGAGGATTGCCTGAGCCCAAAGGTTTGAGACCAGCCTGGGCAAAATAGAGAGAACTTGTCTCTACAAAAAATAAAAAATAAAAATAAATCAGTCAGGTAGAGGCACACGCCTCTAGTTCCAGCTACTTGGAAGGCTGAAGCGGAAGGATTGCCTGAGCCCAGCAGATGAAGGCTGCAGTGACCGTGAGCATGCCACTGCACTCCAGCCTGGGTGACAGATTGAGACTCCAACTCCAAAAAAACACAGTCAAGTAGAACTAAAAAGCTCACAATGGATGGAAGCAGTTAGCTTGACCTGGCCTTTCTGCCTTCCTCACATCTCTTCCAAAGCAGACACTTTCAGCCCTTTTCTCTCTCTCCTGATATATATCACCATATTTCTAACTCATACACTTAAACCATTTTGCACTTTTTTTCTTAAGAAATTTTTTTTAGATATGTGGGGTACAATATAGGATTAAGTGGTACAGGATTAAGTACAGGTGAAGTTGTAGTATTATGTAGTATTATGGTAAATGTTCAGGGTCCACTTATGAGTGAGAACATATGATGCTCAGTTCTTTGTTTCTGTGACAGATCAATGAGTATGGTAGATTCTAAATCCATCCAAGTTGCTGCAAAGTCCATAATTTTGTCCTATATGGTTTCATAATATTCCATCGTGTATATGTTCCACATTTTTTAAATCCAGTCCACTTTCTACGGGCATGGTTGGTTCTATGTTTTTTGCTATTGTGAATAGTGCTGAAATAAACATGCATATTTGTATTTGTAGAATGATTTGAGTTCCTCTGGGTATATTCCCAGAAGGGGGATTACTGGGTTGTATGGAAGTTTGATTTTTTGATGTTTTAGAAATCGCCACAATGTTTTTCACAGAGGTTGTACTAGTTTACACTCCCACCAACAGTGTAGAAGTGTTCCCTTTTCCCTGCATCCTCTCCAGCATCTGTTGTTTTTTGAGTTATTGATGATGGCCATCCTGACTAGAGTTAGGGGGTTTTGATTTGCATTTCTTCGATGATTAGCGAGGCTGAGCATTTTTTTCATGTATCTTTTGGCTGCTTGTATGTCTTCTTTTGAGAAGTGTCTATTCATATCTTTTGCCCACTTTTTAATAGGGCTGTTTGTTTTGTTCCTTTTGGCATGTTTGAGTTCCTTGTAAATCTGGGATGTTAGGCCTTTGTCAGATACACAGTTGGCAAATATTTCTTTCCCATTCTGTAGGCTATCTCCCCACTCTCTTGATGGTTTCTTTTGCTTTGCAGAAGCTTTTCAGTTTGATGAGATCCTACTTGTTTATCTTATCTCTTATGGCATGGGCATTGGGGTTTTGATCAGGAATTGGCTGCCTATTCCAATTTCTGTAAGGGTGTCTCCTGTGTTTTCTAAGATTCTTATAGTTTGAGGTTTTACATTTAAGTCTTTGATCCATTTAGAGATGACTTTTGTGTATGGTGATAGGTAGGGGTCCTGTTTCAATCTTCTGCATGTGATCAGCTAGTTTTCCCAGCACCATTTACTGAATAGGTTCTCCTTTCCGCATCGGTTGTTGGTGGAAGCTTTGTTGTAGATAAGTTGGTTGAGAAATTTAGGTTTTGCTTCCGGACTCTCTATCCTGTTCCATTGGTCTGTATGCCTGTTCTTGTGTCAATACCAGGCCGTTTTGATTATTGTAGCCTTATAATAAAGTTTAACGTCTGGAAGTGTGATACTTCCCTCTTTGTTTCTTTTGCTGAGGATTGCTTTGGCTATTCATGATTGTTTATGTGTCCATATGAACTTCTGTATTGTCATTTCCAGGTCTGAGAAGAATGATGTTGGTAATTTTTTTTTTTTTGAGTCAGAGTCTCACTCCGTCACCCAGGCTGGAGAGCAGTGGCATGCACACTCATGGCCACCCCAGCGTTGACCTACTGGGCTCAGGGGATTCTTCCACCTCAGCCTTTTGAGAAACCGGAACTACAGGCGCACGCTACCACACCTGGCTAATTTTTGATTGATTGTAGAGACAAGATCTCGCCAAGTTGCCCGGACTAGTCTCGAACCCGCGGGCTCAAGCAATCCACTCGCCTCGGCCTCCCAAAGCGCTGGGATTACAGGCTGAGCCACCAAGCTGATGTTGGTAATTTAAGGAGTATTGTGTTGAATCTGTAGATTGAGTCCATGAGCATGTGATATCTTTTCCATTTGTTTGTGTTTTTTGGTTGCTTTGAGCAGTGTTTTGTACTTTTTGAGCAGTGTTTTATAGTTTTTGTTGTTTTGTAGTTTTCACTGTAAAGGTCTTTTACTTTTCTGGTTAGGAAGATGCAAGGTATTTCTTTTTATTTATTTACTTATTTATTTTTGTGGCTATTGTGAATGGGATTGTACTTTTTATTTGGTTTTTTGCCTGTTTGTTGTTGGTGTATAAAAATGCAACTGCCTTTTGCACATTGGTTTTATACCCTGAGACTTTGCCAAAGGAGGTTTTTGACAGATTCTCTTGGGTTTTCAAAGTATAGGATCATATCATCAGCAAAGAGGGATAACTTGACTTCCTCTTTTCCTATTTGGATACCCCTGATTTCCTTCTCTTGTCTGACTGCTCTAGCTAGGGCTTCTAACACTATGTTGAACAGGATGGGTGAGACTGAGCAACCTTGTTGTATTCTGGTTTTCAGGAGGAATTCTTCCAATTTCTGTCTGTTTGGCAATATGTTGGCTGTGGGTTTACTGTAAATGGTTCTTACTATTTTGAGGTATGTTCCCTCTATGCCTAGGGTTTAAGAATTTTTATCAAGAAGGGATGCTTGATTTGTGCTATTTTTTGAGTTTAGACCTTGTCCATGATTGGACATAGGCTGTCATGGTGATAAGGACTTGCCTTTTCACACAACCTGATCCCATCTCCTCTCTTTATTAAAATAAAGGGCTATTTTACAATTTTGGGGGTTAAAACAAAAACAACAATCACTGTTTATATTATTATGACCATGCAGATATTCACTACTGAGCTAGATTGTGCTCGACTGCCACATCTTCTTTCTTACTCGGCAATTTTGTAAATGTGGGGATACTGCAAAGATGCTCGCTCCAAGCTGCAAGGAACAGAAATCCCATTTCACCAACACGGAGCACCACAAGGCTCTTGTTTACTTAACAAGAAGTGTGAAGTAGGCGGGCCAAGGGTTGGCAATGTCACCAGAACTCAGTCCCTTCCCTCCTTCCACTCTGCCATCCTCAGTGGCCTGGTTTTCATACTCAGTTTTGTCCTGATAGTCACAAGACGGTTGACACAGCTCCAAGAGTCACATTTTCACACCACACCATTCAAAGCAGGAAGAAAAGGCAATTTCTTCTCCCAGGCCTTTCTGTTTTCTATTGCTGTGGGAGGAATTCCTTTCCCAAAGCTCCAAGTGGACTTCTCCTTACCTCTTACAGACCAGAACTAGGTCACAGGAGCTCCTGGCTGTGAGGGAAGCTGGGAAAGCAAGTATCTGGCATTTGCAGCCTCTATAATGGAGAAGGGGGTTGGGAATGGGTAGCCAACCAATGGCATATGCCTGTTTGGGTGTTTTTGTTGCATGTGACAGAAGGTTCAACTCAAAATGACTTAAACAATAATAAGATTTGTCATCTCATATAACAAGTCCAGACCTAGGGAAGTTCCAGGGTTGGTTAATTTAGTGACTCAATGATATCAACAAAGAGCCAAGTCTCTTCCATCTTTCTGCTATGTCATCCTCAGCTGTTGGCTTTGGTCTTCTTGCTTGTCTCCTCATGGTCACAAGAGGGCTGAAGCATATGCAAGGATTGCCAAGAGGGAATGTCCTGTGTTCCCGTCATTTTATCTTTAAATTTAAATTCATTTTCATTTTTTTAGAGACAGGTTCTCGTTCTATTGTCCAGGCTGGAGTGTAGTGGTGCAATCACAACTTACTACAGCTTCTACTTCCTGGCCTCAAGCAATCCTCCTTCTTCAGCCTCCTGAGTAGCTGGGACTACAGATGTGAGCCACCACCTGGTTCGTCACTTCACAACCTCTATATTGAAGAAACTTCACAGTAGTCTTCTTTTCAGGTCTCATTGGCCAGAATTGTGTTACCTGCTTATTTGTAAATTGGCCACCACCAAAGGGAATAAACCACCATGACTGACTTTGACTAATCAAGATTCTCCCTCTAGGGAACAGAGAGGAGCCCCAACACCTCTGAAACAGATTAAGTTGGCCTATACCTAAATAAAATTGAAGTTTCACTAGCAAAGAAGAGGGATGGTTGTTGGGGAAGCAGTACATAACGTCTTCATTTTTCCTGGAGTTTATCATTGCCTCGATTTTTTAATTTACCTGGTCTTAAAAATTTTAGAAATATTTACTGAGGTTTTGCCAAATTTCAGGCACTCTTCTAGGTACTAGGTATTCACCTTAAACAAGAAAAACTAAAACCTTGCCTTTATAGATTTGACAGCAAGATCGTTCAGGTTGGGGATATTGATTGGTGGGGATATTGATCTTGGAACATGAGCCAGATGGTTCAGAGAGGCTCATGGCTGATTGTCTCAGCTTAAAGAGCCAGCAGCAGAACATACACATTCCTGCACAGGCATTTGCCTGGTTTTCTCTTTAGCTAACATGACTATACCCCCAAATGCTGCAATATTACTATCACAAGCCAATCTACAAAACTTTCAACATGTGTACACACCTCAGCCCTAATTTTTCCTGGAGTTGCCTCCTATTCTCTTCACCCTTTCTAACATTTTGCTTTTCAGGCCTGCTCCACAGCTGTCATTCTGTGGCTTCGCTAAGCCATTATCGCAGAATTTCCTGCCTCTTCTTTTCCGAGTTGGGGCTCTGTTTCTGTGATCCCCTTCTTCCTCATTTGTTTTACTTCTTTACTTTGCTGGAGCTTATCCTTCAGGGGCTTCCTAAGAAAGTATGCATGGGAACTGTGGTTTTGAGAACATGTCCATCAAAAAATTTCTCTATTCTACCATTCACTTGATGGATTATTTGGCTGGATAGAGATTCTCAGATTGAAAATAATTTTCCATAGAATGTTGAAGGCATTGCTCTACTGCCTACCAGTATTCCATGTTTCTGTTGAGGAGTCCAATGCTACTTCAATTCCTGTTTCCTTGTATGATATATTTAGGATCTTATACTAGACTTAGGATCTTTTTTGACCTCAGTATTCTAAAATTTATTGGTGATGTACCTTTCTATAGGTCTTCCTTCCCCTACTCCCCAATTTATTGGGCTGATACTTGGGAGGCTCTTTTAATCTGGAGACTCCAGGTCCAGAAACTGCTCTTTAGTAGTTTTAAAAAATCATTTATTTTCTTCCATGTTCTGTCCTATGGAATGAAGAGCATGAGACTGGCTGCTGGAACTCCTGGATTGCTACTCTAATTTTCTCATCCTTTTCTTCTATTTTCCATCTTTGTATTTTTGCTCCACTTTTGGAAGATTTCTTCAACTCTATCTTTTAAGCATTCTGTTGAATTTTTACTAATTTCTATCATTCTGGTAACCAATTTTAAATTTCCAAGAGCTCTTTTCTGTTTCTGATTGTTCCTTTCCTACAGCATCCTGTTCTTGTTTTGTTGTTGAAGGCTCTCTCTTTGTATTTAGGGTTAATATCCTCAGAGTTTCTTTTTTTTGAGTTGGAGTCTCACTCTGTCTCCCAGACTGGAGTGCAGTGGCCGCTCACAGCCACCGCAGCCTCGACCTGCTGGGCTCCAGCGATCCCTCCGCCTCAGCCTTCCAAGTAGCTGGAACTACAGGCGCGCGCTACCACGCCTGGCTAATTTTTTTTTTTTGACTTATTGTAGAGATGAGGTCTCGCTAAGTTGCCCAGGCGGGTCTCGAACCCGCGGGCTCAGGCAATCTACTCACCTCGGCCTCCCAAAGCGCAGGATTACAGGCTGAGCCACCGAGCCCGACCGATCCTCAGAGTTTCTTTGCAAAAACATTAGTGGGGTGTGATGAAGAAAAGGAAAGGAAGACATGTGGTCAAGTCTCACTTTCAGGGTTTTTGTTTTTTGTTTTTTTTTTGAGATGAGGGTCTTGTCACCCAGGTTGGAATGTAGTGGCATGATCATAGCTTACTGCAGCCTCAACCTTCTGGACTCAAGTAATCCTCCTGCTTCAGCCTCCTGAGTTACTAGGACCACAGGCACTAGTGACCACGCCTGGCTAATTAAAAAAAAAATTTGTAAAGAAGAGGTCTCAGTATGCTGCCCAGGCTGGTTTTGAGCTCCTGGCCTCAAGTGGTTCTCCTGCCTTGGCCTCCCAAAGTGTTTCGATTACTGGTGTGAGCCACCACATTTGGCAAACCCTACTTTTAAATTAGAACTCTTCATTTCAATTAAGGATACAAGATCTTATTTCTCCAGTAATACTAATTATTATTTTTAAAATTCTGCTGTTTACATTGCCATTGCCTTCTCTGGGTTCTTTTTTCTGTTGATCATTTTTAAAAATTCCATTTTAATCTCATTTTTTCCACAGTGGAAGTTTTTATGAAATGTCTTGGCTGTTTGTTGATATTTAAGAGTGAGGCACTAGGAGCTGGGCATGGTTGCTCAAGTTTGTAATCCTAGCAACTCGGGAGGCTGAGGCAGGAGGATCGCTTGAGGCCGGGGATTCAAGACCAGCCTGGGCAAAATAGTTAGATCCTGTATTAAAAAAAAAAAAATCCAGCGCAGTGGCTCATGCCTGCAATCACAGCACTTTGGGAAGCAGAGGTGAGAGGATTGCCTGAGCCTAAGTGTTCGAGACCAGCCTGGGTAACTTGGCAAGATCTCGTCTCTACAATAAATTTAAAAATTAGCTGGGCATGGTGGTGGCTCATGCCTGTAGTCTCAGCTACTTGGAAAACTGAGGCGGAAGGATTACCTGAGCCCAGCAGGTCAAAGCTGCAGTGGCTGTGAATGTGCTACGGCACTCCAGTCTGGGTGACATAGTGAGATTCCAACTCAGAAAAAAAAAAAAAAGTGAGGCACTAAAAAGCTGATTGGAAGTGCTGGGTATGGGGTGGCGCTTCCCAATGGGTTGACTTCACAGAAGGGAGTCACCAGAAAACAGTCTGTTTTATCTGGGGATCTTTGAATATCAGTGTTAGGCCTTGTCTCTGGGAAGGTGCTTTGGAGGAGATGATAGGGAGGAAGGAAGGGTCTCCTAACCGTGTGGGGTGGTCAAGGGAACCTAGGTGTCCAGCCAAATTGCTCAGTCCACAGACTTTCAACTGATGATCCTATTTTTGGCCTTCAAATAGTGACATTGGAGACTCCAGTCCTGAACCTGGGACTCAGCATGACCGGTCCAGTTCACGCTGTGTACCCCATCACAGGCCCCTAGATCATAGCATTCTCTGTCAGGTCAATTGTCTTTCTATCATCTGCTTTCCACTTTTCTCCTATCATCAACAGCTCTCTTCTGTGGTTACAGCCTTGCCCGTTCTCTTTGCCCTTTGAGTTCATTCCTTTTAAAAGTCTTTGCAAACCATTTTAGCAGGGTTTGGGTAAGAAGAGGGGAATGTGTGTGGTTGCCACTTTAAAGCAGAACTCCTCACTTTCAATTGTGCATTCCCTATAACCCACCTCAAAGAGGGCTGTTTGTCTAAACTGTTGGTTTACCTCAATTCTGCTTCCACGTGATCTGTATCCTAGATGCATTCAGCATCATCTATAATGACAGTGGTTCTACTTCTCAGATTGGAAATCTGGTCACAAAATCAGACAAGCATTGTTGTATTTGATTTGTGACGTTAGCAAGTTGGCTTGATGTTCAAACCCTCACTCCAGCATTTGGTTTTAAATATATATCGGCCCCTCATACCAGCTGTGGAAGCAAATTACTTCCTGGTCTGAGTCTGGAGTTTCTTCATCTGTGAAATCAATCAGGATGATAATGCTCATCTCCTAGGGTTGTCAGGATTGAATGAAATAAAGCACTTAGTTCGTGATTAGTATTCAACATGTGTTAGTCTCCTTGGTCCTATGTTTATATGGAATGTCTTATGCATAAAAAAATCCAATGTGGCTATATATTTAGTGTATGACCTACTTTGACACAGAAAACCTGAATTGAAATGCATATGAAATTCAGCAACAAAAACATATGCTCAATAGTACGTTATTCATACTGTCATTTTTGACATTTGCTATTATGGGTTGAAGGAAAAATCATGTGGGTCTATACGTCCTAATTTGAACAACTCAGCTTACTCAACAATTATTTATTCTTCTCTCCAAGTAACTAATTTGAATTCTTAGGAGAGGTTTTATGGTTTAATGGTCAATTACTATTCTGATCTCTCAAACTGGATAATCAACAAAACAATCTCGCTTCTCTAGAATTGAGAAGATCAATATCCTTGTGTTCTTACGATGACCGTCTTACGTACGTTCAACTATTCCTGATTTGGAGCTAATGCCATGTGTTCCTTTGGACTGCTGTTCTCACTGAGAAGTAATATAAAGATGGTGCCACACTATGATAAAGAAGAAAGAGGGGCTGTTAAAAGATTCCAAGCTTTCTTCAGATCATCCCATTCTGGGCCCCTTTCTCCCCCCCATTGAAGTCAGAACAATCAATAGATGCTCTCAGGATTTGTCTATACTATCATCAGTCATTATCTCCTACAATTTTTCTTCTAGGGGCTGCAACATTTCAGAAGTTTTCCTTTCCTCCAAACTCTGTTATAACTCTAAGTTTTGTTTCTCCAGAGTCCATAGACATATTTTGAGCAGACACACCGGCAGTCTTAGTAGCACGTCCTTCACGGCACATAACAATGAAAATGTTTATTTAAGCAGCCACTTAACTTCCACAGTAGAATGTGAAGTTCAAGAGCTTTCACACAACTATAGGGTTTTCATAAAATATTTTAGTAATGACAGAAACAAGTTGTTATGTTTGAATTTAGACACATCTATATAAGACAGAAAGTTTCACCCTTTGCCATTGGTTCTTTTTCTCTGCAGTTTTGGAACAAAACTTTTTAATAATTGTTCTATTTTTGTTGGTGCTGATAAAAAAACATGGGTTTGAGCTATGTGAAAATTGATGCTTAGTACAATCTGAAACCACGGCCTTGCTAGGTAGTAGGACGAGCCATTTAAAAGATAACGTTTCTCTAGTTAGAAAAGTACTCTCCCATTTTAACAGAAGAGTTTTATGAAAATGTCCTTCACACACACAATAAAGCCATAGAACTGGTGGAACGGATGGTTCTTTGGTTGTGTTCATGAAGGCTGATTTCCTGCCGTAAAAAATATTTATCCCACTTTTCCATTGAGTACAAAATGGAAAAATAGTCAACTTTGTAAAATTACATGTTCTTCTCATACCCTTTGTACTCATTTTGACATTACAATAAAAACTGCATCTAGATGTTTCCCCAGCGTCTTCAAACAGCCTGGAACCGTTGCCAAAGGACTTGTGCTCCCTCCAACATGGACAGGCAATGAGAGAACTCCATGGGCCCCCAGGCCCTTGGTTGGTGGGAGGTTGCCCCTGCCTTCCTGTCTCCCACTAGACTTGGCCCCTCTGCATTCTGGCTCCTGATGCTGGCCTTTCTCTGGTGTCCAGTCCTGCTCTGCCCTTTGGTCTCCTGCAATGATCCCAGCTACCTCAGGCTTGAGCTCACGGGCTCTGCAGGCTTGGTCTTTCAGGTGCTCTGCTCTGGCCTGACCCTAAATACAGTCTCCAGCACTGAACTGCCTGGCCACCTGCCACTGGGGCAGAGGTACCAGGGACATGCCTTGTGTTACAGGATAGGGATGAGGTGGCTGTCGGGCCCCAAGGTCTACTCTTGTTGGGGGTATGCGCCATCACCCCGCTGCATGCATAAACCCTGGCTGGGGACAGGCTTGGGCAGCTCTTAGGGCCTGGGTATCTGCTCCTGACTATTACACATCTGTGGAGAGCCACTGGCTAGACTTTCTGATGGATCTGTCCCATCCCAGTGTCACAATGCCATCCGACACACCTCACTACCTGCACTCCACAGACCTTCACCTACCCTGTTTATCAAAGAGCCTTTCCACCTCCCCAGGCCGCCCTCTATCGAATTTCTAATGGAGGCTGCAGTTGTATATAAGTATAGCCTTCTTTGAGTGCTTTCTGTGTGCCAGGCACTGCACTAAGCATTTTGCAAAGATTATCTCCTTAAGCCTAATTATAACCTTGTAAGGAAGGTACTACGTTCTCCCCATTTCACAGATGAGGTAACAGATACCTCCAGAGTTTCTATCACGGAGGAACCAGTCACCACAGCTTTCTAATTAATGCCCCACAGATTGAATGACTCACCTGGTTCCAGGCTAACTCATCATCCAGTTAACAGGTCACCTGTAAATTTGTTTCTTTCTACCCAGAACATTCCATTCCTTGGACACTAGAGCTTCCATTCTTACTCCTCCTGAGCCCCATCATAGTGCCAGCTGCTTGTTAATTTCTAGCAAGACTTCTCTTTGCCTAGTAGGACACAGCCCATGTTAGCTTTAAGGGATGCCTACGGGATACCCTACAATGTGGGCCAGCCAACGACATTCTGCTCCAAGGGGGGACAATCAGAGAAAAAAAGCTCAAGGCTCTCCTCCCCCATCCCCAGCTGCCTTAGCTCTCCCTGACGAAAAACTGAGGTCTACTTCCTCGGCCCATGCAAGGCCACAGACATAATCAGCCATATGGAATTCCACTGTCATTGCTCTCTGTCCAGGCACCCAAATTTCCCATGCCTTGCCTGGTTCACCTCTAGCTTGCCCCGTTTCCTCCTGTATTTGTTTCCTATCACTGCTGTAACAAATAACAGTACTGTAGCAAATTACCACAAACCTAATGATTTAAAACAGCATCTTTTTTTTTTTTTTGAGTTGACGTCTTACTCTGCTGCCCAGGTTGGAGTGCAGCGGCACACTCACAGCCACCGCAGCCTTAATCTGCTGGACTCAGGCGATCCTTCCACCTCAGTCTTCCAAGTAGCTGGGACTACAGACACGTGCCACCACACCTGGTGATGGACTGATTGATTGATTGTAGAGACGAGGTCTCACCAAGTTGCCCAGGCTGGTCTTGAACGCCTGGGCTCAGGCAATCTTTTTGCCTCTGCCTCCCAATGTGCTGGGATTATAGGCGTGAGCCACTGCACCCAGCTACTTATTATCTTGTAGTTTGGGAAGTTAGAAGTCCTAACATCAAGACGTTGGCCATGTTCCTTCTGGAGGCTCAAGGGGAGAATCCATTTCTTTGCCTTTTCCAGCTAGAGACTACCGGCACTTTTTGGCTTGTGGCCCCTCGCTCGATCTTCAAAGCCAAAGGCATAGCTTCTTCAAGTGTCTTTCTATTTCTCTCTCGGACCTCTGCTCCCATCGTCACTTTATCTCCTCTGACTCTAACCCTCTTGCTTCCCTCTTAGAAGGACACTGTGATTATGTTGGGCCCAGCCAGATAACCCAGGGTGATTCTCTCATTGAAAGATCCTTAACTGAATCACAGCTGCAAAGTCCCTTTTGTCACATAAGGTAATACATTCACAGGTTCTGGGATTACTTTACCTCTCTTCCATTACAACCTAGCCACTAGAGATAGGAAGCAGAAGAACATAGGGGAGGAGGTACTCGGTTGTGGCTGTACTGCGGGGAGATGAGGCAGAGAATAACCTTGAAGAAAACTGCCTTCTTTTCAGAAAAAGGCAAAGGTCTTTCTTCAGGTAAATTCAGAGCAACCCTTATTTTGCCTTGCCCTGCCCAGCTGCCTAGGGGGAAGTGGACTGATGGGGGGGCTGCCCTTAAACCAGTTATTAACCACCCCCCATAAGATGGATGGCCAACAAGGAAAGCCACCACCTCTACACACATGCTTACTCCAGTCCTGTCCATCTCCTGCCCTTTGGCTTTTCCCCTGCTTTTAATCTGGAGACTTGCCGGCTAACCTTAGTTTCTCATCCTTGGCCCCAGTGGTCATTGAAACAGGCCCACCCTCAGGCTCTTCTTACTCCAGTAGAAATCTATGTATCATCTTTGGTCCCTGATTGCCAACTACTGTGCCTCACAGAGGTGGACATTGCTCAGGGAAAAGCATCTAGAAATATTCACTACTGTTCTTTCCTTGCTCTCCTTTGCTCTGCACCCACAGGCATTCTGAGCAGAATGTGCTGCACACACAGGTTTCTCTCAGCAGAATATGGATCACTGTGAGCTCAACTTTGTGAAAAATTGAGGCTTTTTTTCCTCCCAGTCAGTCCCACGATTTCAAGAAGTGCTTAATGATTTGATTCATTCAAATATCGTCAAGATCCTGGAATTTATGGAAAAAAAAAGACTTTCAGTGAAATACGGATAGATTTTTAAAATCAGGACTGTTCCAGGACAGTCAGAACATATGACAGACATCTGGAAAACATCTGCAGGAATGGTGTGGCTGCAGCAGATACCAGAGAATTGGACATTGTAAGAATTAATATGGAGGATTTCTGGAACCCAAGAGCACTAAAACAAAGTCCTTGTGGGTTATACTGCATAGCAAATGGATATTCCAGGGGTGATTTAAAAAAACAAAACTCTTTTTTACTATAAAATTCAATACAGACACAGCAAACAAATATACAACTTAATTATTACGAACTGAACATCCTTGTGAAAACCACCCAGGTCCGAAACAGAGCTTTGCTAGACTCACTAGAAAATCCTTCATGTATCCAAATCACTGCCTCCTCTCTCCCCAAAGTAACCGCGACCTTGACTTTTATAGGAATCACAAAAACTAGTTTTATCACTCACTGTGCATCCCTACATACTAGACTTTAGCTTGCTTTTAACAGTTTTTATTTAAGTCAGGTGCAGGGATTCACGCTTGTGATCCCAGCACTTTGGGAGGCTGAGGCGAGAGGATTGCCTGAGTCCAGGGATTCGAGACCAGCTTGGGCAACTTGGCGAGACCTCGTCTCTATAATAAATAAATAAAAAAATTAGCTGTGTGTGGTGGCGCACACCTGTGGTTCCAGCTACTTGGAAGGATGAGGTGAAGGATCACCTGAGCCTAGTAGGTCGAGGGGCAGTGGCCATGAGCGTGCCACCGCACTCCCGCCTGGACAAGGGCAAGACTCCTACTAAAAAAAAAGTTTTATTTAAAAGTCTTTTAAATCACTTTGACCCATTCCCCTCTTCCACCTCTTCCTTTTCCTTACAATTTAGCTGCTGAAGTGCCTCAGTCATTCTGTCCCATAGGGCTTCCCATAGTCTGGCTGTTCCTCATTCACATTTATGGCATGTTCCGCCATGTTTCTGTGCCCTCCATCAGGGGAGGTTTGGGTTAAAAGGAGGGATGGCAAACTTGACTACCTCACCAGCCCATCCATAGTTTTTCCCCGGAAACCTTGTGAATGGGGATGGTGCATATTTAGCTCTCCAGCGCTGTGTTGGCGGCTGCCTCTTCAGCCTGGTCACTGGCTCCCAGCATGCCCTGTTTCCCTCCCAGTATCACCTCCCCCATCATACTTGACATGTGCAGTGAGAATCCCAGGACCAGGGAACCTTGGCTGGGGAACCTTGCCCACGGTCACTGTCTCTGGGCCGCATTCCCGCCACTGGCTGACTTCAGTGAGCTTGTAGGGGAAGCAGCCAGACCTTCTCCACGAAAGATGTGGTAGAACCTGCCTGGGGATGGGGCCTGTCTTCTCGTAAAAGAGTTATCTATGCTAGCAGTGAGCCTGTATCCGGTGATTGCCCAGGAGGTTCTTTATCCCTGTCTTTTTCTAGCCTGTCCTGAGTGGGCCCACAACATGGGCTGGGCTGCCCCATGCAGCAAAGGGAGATCTAAATCTAGTATTGCCCTTGGTCCTAGGGGAGAGGATCCTGCCCTGGACTACATGTTTTGGAGGCTGCCACATGTCACAAGAACATGCAGAATACTTGTAGGAGAGATTGTGTGGGCACTTCTGCCATTTTGGGATCCAGTGGTCAGTGCTTGCATAGCCCTGAGCCATGCCCTTCTCAGGACAGCCATTCCTGTGACTGACACTGTTCAGAGCCCAGGGAAATACTTCTGCACAGCGCTTGCCTTGTGTTCTGCAAACAAAAGGTGGCTATTTATGGATGCTGTGAAGGTTTGTGGGCTGTGCCTCTGTAGATCTTGGATCTTGGAGTGTGGGGAGGATTTGAGCTGCAGAAGGCTTAGGTGAAAGGAAAGACAAATGAACTTGTCAAACCCTTCCTTTTGGATGAGATTCACATGTAACAAATACCATTTCCTGCTGATGCTGCATGTCCATATTCTTGGTTCTTTTTGTATTCCAGAAGTACCACATGGTGGCTAAGGAATGCTATTCATATTCATTTTATTGTTAGATTTTTCTCTCTATTTGCACGTCATCACTACACACACACACACACACACACACACACATACACACACACACACACACACACACACACACACACACACACTCTTTTCTCCTAGCATACAGGAAGCATATCAGTTATTTCCAAAGGAGCTTACAAGGACATTGAACACTGATAATGCAAAAAGTTATATATTTACAAAAAAATTTTAATGCAATTTAATTCAGTATTCAAATAAGCAAATAAAACTTCAGCTTGATTTAAGTCATTTTTGACTTTAAATTTCCATGTATAAATTTTAAATAAACATGATATCAGGCCTTGCAAGTGTGGGGACTGGGCCAAACCTTGACCTTGAACTCTCAGCAGTACAGCAGCTCAGAGTAACAGCCCAGCAACCCTTATTGATTTCAAACTGCTTTCTTTAAAGTTCAAGGTTTGGCCTAGCCATTCTACTTTGAGAATGTCACTGTTTCCTCCCTTTTTTGTGTGTGTGTGGGGGGTCTAGTCTAATATTTCTATTATGAAAACAGATTACTTGATTAATTACAATTCTAAAAACTTGTTTGTGGTAGCCTGGAGTGGTAAGCTAGTAAGATATCAGTATTTCGTTTCTTCTTCATACTTTTCTGTTGTTCCCAAATTGTTTACTCTTCTACATTTTTTAATTTTCCAAATTATTTTTATATTCTAAAAAAGAATTATAAAGAAAAAAAGGGCCTGGCATGGTGGCTCATGCCTGTAATCCCAGCACTTTGGAAGATAAGGTGAAAGGATTGCTTGAGCCCAGGAGTTTAAGACTAGTTTGGGGAACATGGTGAGACCTCGTCTCTACAATTAATAAAAATTTAGCTGGGTATGCTGTTGTGTGCCTGTAGTTCCAGCTACTTAGGAGACTGAGGTGGAAGGATCACCTGAGCCCAGGAAGTTGAGGCTGAGGTGAGCTGTGATTGTGCCACTGCACTTCAGCCTGGGCGACAGAGTGAGACACTGACTCAAAAAAAAAAAGAAAAAGAAAAGAAAAAGCAAACCTGTTCTTCAGCAGGATGTCACTCTTTTTGGTCAGGAGTCCGATTTGTATAAACCCCAATAAATTTTCAGGGAATTGATTAGATCATTCAATGATTATTTACTGAGTGCCTACGAAGTGCCCAGCACAGTTCTGCGAGCTGGGTTACAGCAGCAAAGCTTTAATTCTTTGAAACAAAACTTTAAAATTCTCTCCTAAAAAAAAAAAAAAAAAAATCCACAGAGGATGTAGGATGAAGCCCAGCAAAAGATTTGGGAACGAGGAGGGGCAGGAACAGAACTCAATGCTGAATTGATTTGGGATTCATTTATTTTGTCCTACACCTAAGTCTTGTCTACACTAAGGAATGATTCCAATATCTTGTACACAAGCGTATGCAACAAACCATATTTTAAATGGAGAATCAGTAATTATTACAATAAAATGGAATAATTTTTAAGGTGGGTATTTGGGGCACAGGAATACTTACTTATATTTGAAAATACAGGCTGTGCTTGGTGGCTCAGTCTGTAGTCCCAGCACTTTGGGAGGACGAGGCGAGTGGATTTCCTGAGCCTGTGGGTTTGAGACCAGTTCAGGCAACTTGGTGAGACCTCGTCTCTACAATAAATTAAAAATTAGCCAGGCATGGTAGCACGTGCCTGTAGTTCCGGGTACTCAGAAGGCTGAGGAGGAAGAATCGGTGGAACCCAGCAGGTCGATGCTGGGGTGGCCATGAGTGTGCCACTGCACTCCAGCCTGGGTGACTGAGACTCCAACTCAAAACAACAACAGCAACAAAAAGAAAATACATTTAATTCATACATGGTGGCTCATGCCTGTAATCCCAGTCCTTTGGGAGGCCAAGGCGGGAGAATTGCTTGAGTCCAGGAGTTTGAGAGTAGCCTGGGCAACATAGACCTCATCTCTACAAAAAAAAAAAAAGAAAGAAAGAAAGGAAAAGAAATTAAAAATAAATAAAAATACAACAAAAAAGTCTCAATGAGAATGAAAAGTAATCAAGATCAGCAGGATTCACAGGGCAGAAGACCAGATGCCACCCTTCCCTCTGCAGATTTTGCATTGGTAGGTGAGCTCAGAGAGGCTTCTAGAATCCCCTAAGCGTGGAGGTGGGGGCAAGGAGTGTGACAAGGCACACCTAATGAAGCAGAGAACTTTCCATTTGCTAAAGTGGAATAGAGTTTAGAGCTGAAAAAGACAAGCAGGGTGGAGGTCTAATGTCCCTTCCTGGCCAGCTGCCAAACCTTGGCATTCTAAACTTCAATAGTTAGTAAATTGGTCCCAAATTGAAGAGAGAAGTTCTCTTCTGTTGAAGGTGGAAAACGGGGTCACCTAGTCAGGTCGAGGTTAGCAGCCCCCTCTCTGTCCCTACCCGGTGACTGGCGACAAGGAAGGCCTGAAGGATGGGCCTTTGCTACCCACCTATAGGCTTTGGGTCCTGTTTGGCTAAGCTAGTATTAGCTGTTTCCTGGTTGACATCAACTTTAGCCATGGTGGCACTTCCTACGAAAGCATGGCTGTTTCCTCATGTTTGTAGAACTGGGACAAAGCTTGTCAGATGATCTCTTCCCAGAGTCCTGGATGATCGCTTGCTTGCTGAATTCATTTTGATATGATCAGGTTTCCACAGCCAATAGCACCCTTAGATCTGGGCAACAGGCTGGGTCCCGCATGTCACAAACACACATACAAAAACACATTTACTGACAAACACACGGGCACCTCTAGGCTCAGGATCAGTTGTTCAGCATTGACACAGCCCAGGCCGTGACTTTGCACATCTACTTTCATGACGGGCAGTGTTCAGGTCCCAGAAAAACACTTCTCCACAGGTCTAGTTCTGTGTACCTCAAGCAAAAGGTGATCATGGCCAGACAGATGATGGGGAGGTTTGTGAAATGTGTTGCTGAAGATGCTACGAGTGGGCTGGGCGCGGTGGCTCAAGCCTGTAATCCTAGTACTTTGGGAGGCCGAGGCAAGGGGGATTGCCTGAGCCCACGGGTTTGAGAATAGCCTGGGCAACTTGGTGAGACCTCATCTCTACAACAAAACAAAAAATTAGCTAGGCATGGTAGCTGCACCTGTAGTTCTGGCTACTTGGAAGCCTGAGGTGGAAGGATGGCCTGAGCCCAGCAGGTAGATGTTAGGGTGGCCATGAGTGTGCTACTGCACTCCAGCCTGGGTGACAGAGTGAGACCCCCAACTCACAAAAAAAAAGATGCTCCAATACTTCAGTGTGAGGAAGAGAATGTGAGAGACGAAAGTGCCTGATAAGGTAAAAGATAGCATGAACCTTGTCACCTCCTTTTTAGAACCCATGAATGTTAGGACTTCTCCCAGTGGTTCTGAGGGTCCATTCTTGCTTCTCTTGGAGTCTGAATTCATGGTTCTGGATTTTCCCAACATGGCCACTCAGGAATATTTGGTAATATTAAATAATTTACATTACTATTATTTTGGTATATATGTAGGTCTGGAACGAATGTGTGAAACGCAATACCAATTTTTAAAAGATAGTTTTATTGCTACAAAATACTTAACAAGAATTAATTACATTTTCTACACAGGAGGATCACTTAAGGCCAGGAGTTGGAGACCAGCCTGGGCACCATAACAAGACTGGGTCTTTAGAGAAAGAAAAGAAAGAAAAAAAAAAAGAGTGAATTACATTTTCAAAAATTAAAATATCAGATTTATTTAAATTATTTAGCTAAGAACTGGGCTCGGTGGCTCACGCCTATAATCCCAGCACTTTGGGAAGCCAAGGCAGGAGGATTGCTTGAGCCCAGGAGTTTAAGACCAGCCTGAGCAACATAGCAAGACCTCATCGCTCTAAAAAATAAAAATAAAAAATGAGCCAGACATAGTGGCACACACCTGTAGTCCTACCTATTCTGAAGACTGAGGCAGAAGGATCACCTGAGCACAGGAGGCTGTGGTGAGCTGTAATTGTGCCACCACACTCCAGCCTAGGCAATAGAGTGAGGCTCCAACTCAGTAATAATAATAATAACAATTTAGATAAAAATTTGATATCTGTTGATAATATTTGTGATTTAAAAGTTTATATTGTGGTAAGATACACATTACATATAATTTACCATCTTAACTGTTTTAAGTGCACAGTTCAATGGTATTAAGTTGACTTATGTAGTGCAACCATCACCCCATCTATCTCCAGAATTCTTTTCATCTGGCAAAACTGAAACTCTGTACCCATTAAACACTATCTCCCCATTCCCCTCTCTTCCCTAGACCCTGGCAACCACTGCCATTTAATTTTAACACATAATTTTGGATATTTTCAAAGGAAAATGTTTTTGAGACCTATGAAAAAATGTAAATATTTTGATTTTTACCACCTGCTTTAATTCAAAGCTTTCATCTAAATATATTAAAATGTTGCACCCCAGCCTGGGGGACAGAGTGAGACCCTGACTAAAAAAAAGTGAATTACAATAAAAATGTTTTTGACTTGAAAAAATAGCCGGGCTCGGTGGCTCAGCCTGTAATCCTGCGCCTTTGGGAGGCTGAGGTGAGTGGATTGCCTGAGCCCGTGGGTTCGAGACCCGCCTGGGCAACTTGGTGAGACCTCATCTCTACAATAAATCAAAAAATCAGCCGGGCATGGTAGTGCGTGCCTGTAATTCTAGCTACTCGGAAGGCTGAGGCGAAAGGATCGCCGGAGCCCAGCAGGTCGAGGCTGCGGTGGCCGGGAGCGGCCACTGCACTCCAGTCTGGGCGACAGAGTGAGACTCCAACTCAAAAAAAAAAAAAAAAAAAAAAAAAAAAAAATATATTAAAATGTGTCTAATCTTAATTCGATTTACATCTCATTTCAAAATCCTTCAGATAATTAGAATACAAATTATGTGAGCTTTTTAATCATAGTAGCATAATTTGTGATTTTACAAAATAAAGGCAATAGGACAACCCCCTCAGGTCCCCTCCCACTGGGGGAGGCTTTCTGATCTCTCAATAAGTCCTGCTTTCTCAAAAAAAAAAAGGCAATAAAATATGTTTTATGGACTACATGTGCTAATATAGGCATTACGTATGTCTTTACTACTCAACCAAACTCCCAGAATACACAGACACATACAAACACAACTGATTCTAGTAGTCTGTGATATTTTACTGACTTTCAGCCATATACAAACATCATAGCTTTGTATATATGCTGTCAATCTCGTCACTGTGGAGGTGTATTGGTCAAACTGGGAGAATAGAGTATGTTTTATGTAACTGTCTGTTAGTCTGGGGTATAACTTCAAGTCTTAAGACACAGTAGAGGACCCTCCTTTTGTACTCCTGTCCTGGACAGTTTATGGCTGCCAGATTGGGCAAATAGAAGTACAAATGGCAGGCCAAGTGTGATGACTCATGACTGTAATCCCAGCACTTTGGGAGGCTGAGGCTGAGGATCAATTGAGGCCAGGAGTTCCAGACCAGCCTGGGCAACATAGTAAGACCTTGTCTCTACAAAAAAATAAAAAATGAAAAAAATAGCTGGGTGTGGTATGTGTGCCTGTAGTCCCAATTACTCAGGAGGCTGAGGTAGGAGCATCACCTGAGCCTAGGAGGTTGAGGCTGCCATGAGCTGTGATCTTGCCACTGCACTCCAGCCTGGGTGACAGAGTGAGACCCAGACTCAAAAAAAAAGAAAAACAAAAAAAGGAAAAGAAAAGAAATACAAATGCCCAGTTAAATTTGAATTTCAAATAAACAATAACTTTTCTAGTATAATCGTGTTCTATGCAATATTTGAAATAGACTGAAAAACTATACGTTGTTTATCTGCAGTTCCAATCTACTGGTGTCCTTGCCTTTATCTGGCAATCCAGATCTCTCAATTCTTTTTTTTTAAACATACTTTTAATTATAAAATTGTGGGGTCAGATTCCTCAATTCTAAGGAGCAGACTTGTCCACAGTCCACCCTAGTCTGCCACGAGTTTTGTTTTTCTGTTTTTTTTTTTTTTTTGAGTCAGGGTCCCTCATTTCCCCAGACTGGAGTGCAGTCGCAGGATCACAGCTCACCACAGACTTGACCTCCTGGGATCAGATGATCCTTCCACCTCAGCATCCTGAATTTTTTGATTTTTTTGTAGGCGAGGTATCTCTTGTTGCCCAGACTGGTCTTGAACTCTTAGGCTCAAGCAGTCCTCCCACCTTCGCCTCCCAAGGTGCTGAGATTATAGGTGTGAGCCACCAAACCTGGCAGTTTTTTGTTTTTTGTTTTTTAAACCCTCTTCATTGCAAAGCAAAAACCAGAAAACTTACACATGTGGTTTAACAAACATTTCTAAACTGAGCACCCACGTCAACAACATCCAGACCAAGAAATACAACATCACCCACACCTGGAAGTCATGCAGGTGTCCCTCCTGATCACAGTTCCCATCTTTCCTCTAAAAATAATCCCTCTCTTGACTTTTATAGTAATCATTTCCTTGCCTTTTTAAAAATACTTTATTTTATTTATTTATTTTTGAGTCGGAGTCTCACTCTGTCGCCCAGACCAGAGTGCAGTGGCACGCTCCTGGCCACTGCAGCCTCGACCTGCTGGGCTCCGGTGATCCTTCCGCCTCAGCCTTTCAAGTAGCTGGAACTACAGGCATGTGCCACCATGCCCGGCTAATTTTTTGGTTTATTGTAGAGACAAGGTCCTGTCAAGTTGCCCAGGCTGGTCTCGAGTCCCTGAGCTCAGGCAATCCTCTCACCTCCGCCTCCCAAAGTGCTGGGATTACAGGCTTGAGCCACCGCACTGAGCCTGTTTATACACCGGCCTAGTATAAATACTTTAACTACTCGTGTGTGCATTCTAAAACAATGCAGTTTAACTTTGCATGTGTTTGAACTTGAGATAAATCAGCCATACTGTATACATTGCTTTGTATTTTGGGGGGGAGGGTTAAACACAATATGTTGTGTCACGTGGCTCTAGTTCGTTCACTCTTGTTGCTGTATAGTATTCCTCCGTCTGGATATTACATAATGTACTTATCCTTTCTGTTGAAGGACAGTTGGGGTGTTTATAGTTTGGAGCACTTATACATAATGCTTTTATGACTGTTTTTGTACGTGTATCTAGTGTACATACGTAAGAGTTTTTATTAGGAAGACTTTAGACTTTAGATTACCTAACTATGAAGAGTAAGTAAACATCCAGATAGGATGTATTGCACATATATTGGAAGCCTGTGCTTAAGAGATACATGAATGAAAACAAAAATGAAGAATCTTAGATTTCATCTCACCTAATTCAATGCACAAACTATTGCTAAAGTTTAAATTTGAAAATTGTGTCATTTTAATGTATATGTGAGAATATACAGTGTCATTCCCTCTTGCTTCTTTTACTTAAATTTAGCTATTGTATGCTTGTGGATTTCTGAAGTTCCCAGTCTCAGGTAAAGGGGAATACAAAGTAGCCATCCTCAGTTTTCTTGGTTTTCCTTTTATCTTGCCAGTTTCGTGGCATCCACTCGGTTGTTACATCAGCTCAGCTGAATCCACCTATAATTATGGTGTCTGTGCAGGAAGCAAGGCTTGAAAAGGAGGCAGAAAAAGCTTCTGCTGACCCAGATCAATTTTTTCCAAGTGAAATCTCTGTAATTAAGCCAGTAATGATATTTTCCAGGAGAAAGAATTGAGTGAATTTAGGAAAAGAATTTGAAAGCTCAACATTGCCTGTGTCTGGGGGCAATTTGGATAGAAGGTAATCTAAGAATTTGGTTCAATATTTACTCACTCCTTTTCTGTAAGAAATGTATTTTTAGTAACACCAACCCTGTCCTTTGGGGAGAAGCAGCTCTCCTCAAGAGTGAGGAATAGAGAAGGTTTACAAAGAAACACAGGTGGTTAAAATGTATTTATATTCTGGCTAAGAAAACCTTTGAAAACAGGTTCCAAAACCCAGAATTCACAAAGCAAAAAGCTGGTCATTTTGATTATATAAAATTAAAAATGTCTAGGTGAGCAAAAGTACCCTAACTATAAAGAGAAAAGATAAATACCTCCCCAAAACTTTGAAATACATATGGTAGAATACAGACAAACTTCCTGAATATACAAAGAACTCTTACTAATCAATGAGAAAAAGGACCAACAGCCCAGCAGAAAATGGGCAAAGGTCAGGGACAGGTAGTTTACAAAATAAAATATAAGTGGCTAATAAATATGTGATAAGATGCTAAATGTAATTCCTAATGAAAGAAAAGCAAATTAAAACAACTGTTTTAGTTTAAGGTCAAAGAATTAGAAGTTAGATGGCTTTGAGAAGTGTCTGTTCATCTCTTTTGCTCACTTTGTAATGGGGGTATTTGTTTTTTTCTTTTCAGCACCTTTGAGTTCCTTGTAGATCCTTGATGTTAGAACTTTGTCAGACAAAAGCTCTAAAAATCGACCTTCCATATGACCCTGCAATCCCCCTGCTGGGAATATACCCTGAAGAACTCAAATCACTCTATAAAAAAGATACCTGTGCACGTATGTTTATCGCAGCATTGTTCACAATAGCAAGATCATGGAACCAATCATGCTGTCCATCAAAAGAAGACTGGATTAAAAAAATGTGGTACATATACACGATGGAATACTACGCAGCCATAAAAAAGAACAAAATCATGCATTTCGCAGTAACCCGGATGGAATTAGGGTTTATAATACTGAGTGATCTCTCATAGAAACAAAGATCTAAGTATCACATGTTCTCACTCATAAGTGGACTTTGAAACTGCCGTAATACTATAAGAAAAGGATTGATAGTGGCAGGAAACTATTGGGGAGGCAGGGAGATGGGATTAATGGTAGTCAATATCTGTCTGTGGAAGGGGTGGCACACACCTCATCAACAAGGGTACTTGCACAATGAATATTTGTATACCTAACCCTTAACTGTACCGCACAATTTTAAAATAAAAAAATACATAATTAAAAAAAGAAGTTAGATAGCTGGGTGTGGTCGTACCAGCCTGTAGTTGTAGATACTCGGGAGGATTGCTGGCGTCTAGAAGTTCAAGGCTCACAGAGTGTCATGATGGTGCCACTGCACTCCAGCCTGGGCAACAGAGCAAGACTATATATGTGTGTGTGTGTGTGTGTGTGTGTGTGTATTAGAGCCAGGGCATGGTGAAAATAAATTGGCAACTTCTTCAGGAGACAGTTTAACAATACCTAGCAATTCGGCAATAATTACCACAATTTAAACCTGCAGAAACTCTGGGTCGGGTGCAGTGGTTCACCTGGTGGCTTGGGACACTTTGGGAGACTGAAGCGGGAGGATTGCTTGAGCCCAGGAGTTTGAGACCAGCATAGTGAGACCTCCTCTCTATAAAAAACAAATAAATAAAACATGGCAATGCATAAACTCTTTGAACCAGCAATCCTATTTTGAGGAAACAAGTGGTGAAGGGAAATATAGAAGGATGCTTATTGTCGAGTTACTTGTACTGCTCAACGATAGGAATTGGTGAAGTAACTTACAGTGCATCTTTATTGTGGTGGAATGAAGTAGGTCTGTGGGTACTGATGTAGAAAGATCTCAGTGGTACTTATTACAAAAGCTGTTCCCGAATGTTCTGCCTCTCTTCTCCCTCCCCACACAGGGTAGGGTGGCATTTCCCACCCCTTTTGAAGACAGGTGTGGCTGCATGGCTTGTGGCCAGTGATAATCTGAGCAGAAGTGACCTATGTCCCTTCTGAGTGAACACCTTAACTGATGGTGCGCGACATCCCCTTCTTCCTGGCCCAGTGACTGTGGACATAAATGTTGAGATGGCACCTGGGTCTCAGGGTGACTATGGCGAGCATGGCCCTCTTATTTGCCTGGGTTGGACATGTGGTTTGTGTGGGAAATAAACGCGTAGTTTTAAACCACTGAAACTGGATGCTTTTTATTAGCTCAGCATAGTGTAGCCTCTTCTCATATAATCTTTAAGAAAAAAAATTTTAATTTTATTTTATTATAGAGATGTGGTACAAGTGAGGATTAGCCACGTAAGGAGGTTGCATTCAGGTGAAGTTTGGGCTTCAAACTGACTCTCACTCCCCCTGGTAGTGGCCCAGGTATCCTTTGTGTTGTCATGTGCCTCTCCACCCTCCTCCCTCCCTCCCCTAGCGGTTCCCAGCGACTGCTGATCCCTCCCTTGTGCTAATGTGACCAGTGTTCAAAGTCCACTTATGAGTGAGAACATGTGGTATTCAGTTCTTTGTTTCTGTGAGGGTTCATTTAGTATTATGGTCTCCAACTCCATCTGAATAATATACTCTTCAAGGTAATTGTTTATTTTTATTTATTTTTTTTGAGTTGGAGTCTCACTCCGTCACCCAGACTGGGGTGCAGTGGCCGCTCCCGGCCATCGCAGCCTCGACCTGCTGGGCTCTGG
>NW_007252356.1:263107-284465 GCF_000164805.1 Carlito syrichta | reverse complement strand
CTGGGCATGGTAGCGTGCGCCTGTAGTTCCAGCTACTTGGAAGGCTGAGGTGGAAGGATCACCGGAGCCCAGCAGGTCGAGGCTGCGGTGGCCGTGAACGTACCACTGTACTCCAGCCTGGACGACGGTGTGAGACTCCAACTCAAAAAAATAAAAATGCCAAAAATCAAAACATGGATGATCACAGAGATATAGCATTGAGCAAAAGAAGATGTCCAGTTGATTCTATTTCTGTGAAGTATTGAAATAGACAAAATGAATTTGTGATGTTAGAAGTCAGGATAGTGGTTATCTAAGGGGGTGGTTGGAATTTGACCAGGAATGGGGCCCACGGGGGCCGCTGGGGTTAGGGCCACACGGGTTGTACTCATTTTGTGGAAGTTCATGGAGCTGCATCTTATATGTGCACTTTTTAATACGCAGGCGACACTTCAGTAAAAAGTTCAACATCAAATTGAGTGAATATAAAGAATAAACAAATAGAAAGAAGGTGGCATTTGGCCAGGTGGCGCTGGCGGTGCTGGGCAGGGCTGGGGCAGGCTGGCGGGCACCTGTGCTGTCCCGGGCCAGCGGTGCCCTGTTGGCACTGGCTCCTCCCACCAGCCCCCACCCAGACAGGCCTGGGCACATTTGTGCACTGAAGCCCCAGAAACCCAAAGCCCTGGTCTGAGCCCCTGAATAAACCCAAGCTCCCCCTTCCCATGTGTGACCTCAGTGTCATCGCTCAGCATGGCATTAAAACCCGGCATTGACACCCCCTGGCACCCCGACTGGTGAGCAGGGCTTTCCAGCGGGGACAGAGCGTCCTTGGCATCTTTCTCTTGCAGGCGAGATACAGAAACGCAAATTCCAGCAGGAGCTGCTGGCCTCTTGGCAGAGATGCTTAATTAGCTTCTTGCAGGAGGCTGTTTTGTTTTTAGCATTTAAAAAAGTATCTAATTTAAGCAATTTTACAGAACAAAGAATCTAATGAAAAGCAATCTTGTTGTTTAATCCATTTCTATGTAGCAGTGGTTCTAAAGTGTGGTCCGTGGACCTTTGGGGGCCCCTGAGACTCTTTTGGGGTCTCATGAAGTAAAAACTATTTTCATAATAATACTAAGATATTGTTTGCTTTTTTTCACTGTTGTTCTCCCATGAGTGTACAGTGGCATTTTCCAGGGGCTACATGATGTTTCCTATCACAACAGACTGAAGGCGGAAGCACAGAGGGACTCCAGCTGTCTTCCATTAAGCCAGATATGAGTGATTTGCAAAAATGTGAAACACTGCCTCTCTTCTGGCTAATTTTTTTTTGGAGAATATAGATACTTTTCATAAAAATATATTACTAATGTTAATATGTAATGAGTTGGCCAGGGGCAGTGGCTCAAGCTCATAATCCCAGCACTTTGGGAGGCCGAGGTGAGAGGATTGTCTGAGCTCAGGGTTTCAAGACCAGCCTGGACAACTTGGTGAGACCTCGTCTCTACAATAAATGAATAAATAAAATGAGCCGGGCGTGGTAGCGCGCGCCTGTAGTTCCAGCTACTTGGAAGGCTGAGGGGGAAGGATTGCTGGAGCCCAGCAGGTCGAGGCTCTAGTCTGGGCAGCTGAATGAGACTCCAACTCAAAAAAAAAAAGAAAATAATGAGCTTACTAGTCTTATTTTAAATGAATTACTGAATAAATACCTATGATAAACATTTTTCAGTTTTAATTTCCTTCCTCCCTCCCTTCTCTCCTTCCTACTTCCCGCTCCCGCCTCCTTCCCTCCACAGGGTCTTATTCTGTCTCCTAGGCTGGAGTGCACTCACTCCAGCCTCAAACTCCTGGGCTCAAGCGATCGACCTTCCCACCTCAGCCTCCCAAGTAGCTGTGACTGGGACTACAGGTACACCCCACCCTGTCAGCTTCAGTTCTGATTTCTAATACAGTGAATACTGATAGCTATAATCCACAGGAACAAAAAGCTCTTTGGGGGTTCTCAATAATTTATTTTCTTTTTGAGACAGAGTCTCACTCTGTCACCCAGGTTGGAGTACAGTGGCATGCTCCTGGCCACTGCAACCTCGACCTGCCGGGTTTAGGTAATCCTTCCGCCTCAGCCTTCCAAGTAGCTGGAACTACAGGCCCACACCACCACGCCCGGCTAATTTTTTGATTTATTGTAGAGATGAGGTCTCGCCAAGTTGCCCAGGCTGGGCTCGAATCCATGGGCTCAGGCAATCCTCTCACCTTGGCCTCCCAAAGTGCTAGGATTATAGGCATAAGCCACTGCGCCTGGCCCTCAATAATTTGTAAGAGTGTAAAGAGGTCCTGTGAACAGAACATTTGTGAACTGCTGAGAGCTATATAATTTGCTTTTTTTTTTTTTTTTACAATTTGGAAGAACTTAACGTGTACAGAGAAGTTGTAAAGATAGAACAAAGTTCCTGCACACCGCTCCTTGCACTCTCCTTATGTCAGCATCTTGCACAATGTACATGGTATATTAGTCAAAATCAGGGAACCAACACTTGACACACTGCTGTTAACTAAACTACAGACTTTGTTTGGATTTCCCATTTTTCCACTGTTATTTTTGCTATCTAAGATAGTATTTAGCGCGTGAAGTGTTTTCAAAATTTTCCACTTTCAGTCATTGTCCCCTCACATTTTGTTTATTTATTTATTTAGAGGCAGGGACTCACTTTGGCATTTAGGCTGAAATGCACAGCCTCGACCTTCTGGGCTCAAGCAATCCTTCCACATCAGCCTCCCAAGTAGCTGGGACTACAGACACATGTCACCATGGCTGATTTCTGTAATTTTTGTGGAGGTGAGATCTTACTATGTTGCCAAGGCTAGTCTCGAGCTTCTGACCTCAAGCAATCCACCCATCTCAGTGTCCCAAAGAGCTGGAATTACAGGCATGAGCCACTGCACCCTGTCTTACATTTTAAAAATTGAAGTATGATATATATACAGAAAAATCTACATGTCAGAGGAGCACTGATTGGTTTATGTTTGCAAACAGCACCCAGGACAAGAGACAGAACCTTACCATTTTCCCAGAAGTCCCCTCATGCCCCGTTTCAGACTCACCTCCCTAAGGGCAGTTACTCTCCTGACTTTTAACAGTACAGAATAGTTTTGCCTGGTTTTGTGCTTTATGTAAATGGAATCACACAACATGCACTCTTTGGGGTCTGGCTTTTTTTACTCAACAATCTGTTCATGAAATTCACTCATTTATTATATGTAGTTGCAGTTTATTATCATTGCTATATAGAAAATTGCTATATAGCCCTGGGCAGCAAACTTTTTCTGTACCAGGCCAGATAGAAAATATTTGATTTTTAAATTTTATTTATTTATTTATTTTTGAGTTGCAGTCTCACTCTGTCGCCCAGACTAGAGTGCCGTGGCACGCTCCCGGCCACCACAGCCTCGACCTGCTGGGCTCCAGCGATCCTTCCGCTTCAGCCTTCCAAGTAGCTGGAACTACAGGTGCACGCTACCACGCCCGGCTAGTTTTTGATTTATTGTAGAGACGAGTTCTCGCCAAGTTGCCCGGGTGGGTCTCGAACCTGCGGGCTCAGGCGATTCACTTGCCTCGACCTCCCAAAGTGCTGGGATTATAGGCTGAGCCACTGAGCCTGGCCTGATTTTTTATTTTTATTTATTTATTTTTTAGAGACAGGATCTCACTCTGTCACCCAGGCTGGAATGCAGTGGCACAATCATGGCTCACTGCCACCCTGACTTTCTGGGCTCAAGCGATCTTCCTCAGTCTCCTGAGCAGCTGGGAATACAGATGCCTGGCTAATAGTTTTCATTTTGGTAGAGACAGGATCTTGCTATGCTGGTCAGATTGGTCTCAAAATCCTGGGCTCAAGTGGTCCTCCCACCTTGGCCTCTCAAAGTGTTGGAATTATAAGCATGAGCCACCATGCCAGGCCTTGTATTATGTTTTCATTGTTTAAAAAATATTCTCTTACAAAGTTGTATTAGCTGCCTCTTTTGATTATGAGGCACAGAAGTCTAACTAAAAATAGTTTAAGGCTGGGTGTGGTGGCTCAAGCCTGTAATCCCAGCACTTTGAGAGGCCAAGGTGAGGGGATTGCCTGAGCCCACGGGTTCAAGACCTGCCCAGGCAACTTGGTGAGACCTCGTCTCTACAATAAATTAAAAATTAGCCGGGCGTGGTAGTGCACACCTGTAGTTCTGGCTACTTCGAAGGCTGAGGCGGAAAGATCACCGGAGCCCAGCAGGTCGACGCTGGGGTGGCCGTGAGTGTGCCACTGCACTCCAGCCTGAGTGACAGAGTGAGACTCCAACTCAAAAAAAAAAAAAAAAAAGTTTAAACTCAAGAGGGAATTTCCTGGGGAGGGGGAAGAATGGGGAGTTAGTGTTTAATAGGTATAGAGTTTCGGTTTGAGATTATGGAAGAGTTCTGGAGAAGAATAGTGATTGTGGTTGCACAACAATGTAAGTATACATAATGCCACTGAATTGTACTCTTATAAAAGGTTTAAAAAAGTAAATTTTATATTCTGTATGTTTTACCACAACTTTTTAAAAGGAGGGAGAATTTCTTGGCTGTAGTAATTGGATCTAGTTTTAGGAACAGCTGAATCCAGAAGTCTAAGCAATGTCATTAAGACTCTGACTCTCTCATTCCCTTATCTTGGCTCTTGTCTTTGTGTGTGTTTCAATCTCAGGCAGAATCTCTTCACATGGTTACTGAGATGGTCACCAGTGTCACTAGGTTTATGTCTTCCTTAACTCTCAGAATCTTGGAGAATTTACTGATTCTCTCTTCCCCAGGGTCCACGTCAGTCTTTTAAATTTATATCTGTATGTATATATATATAAAGTCTCACTATGTTGCCCAGGCTGATTTTGAGCTCCTGGGCTCAAGCAATCCTCCTGCCTTGGCCTCACAAAGTGCTGGGATTACAGGCGTGAGCCACTGCACCTGGCCACATCAGCCCTTGAACAGGCCTCGACTGGCCTGCTTGGATGACATGCCCATTCTAGGGCAATCACTGTCTTCAGGAAGACAAGTTACTCTGGCCATCTGGGTCACCTTCTCATCACAAAACCACAGGATTGACAGTTCCGCCAGAGCCGTGTGGCGGGAGGTGGGGGAATGGGGGGAAGGGAAGTTCAAGGAAAGAGATGGCTTCTGTTACCAGAAGAATGAGGAAGAGGTGGGACTGGACAAAACAACAGATGTCCACTACATGTGTTTTGGATTTCCCGTGTAACCCAAGCACTACCAAAGAGAGTGTTTAAATATTTCCAAACATTCCTGTGTGATTGGCGTCTTATTTTGCTTTAATTTTTTCAATGCTATTGCCTTGTGGTTTGACTATTTGGTGGATAGTATTTCTGCCTTTCTGTAACGACCAAACAACCGAATTTGTTGAATAAACTGGTTAATGTGTGCTGAACTAATGAAAGAATGAGTCTTTGTTGTCCAATATGGGATCTTAGTTTTTTAATACGTTTGTTTGAGGATGGTATAATCTATGTACACTTGAAGAGTTTATATTAAACTTGTCCTGTCTCTTAATCTCTCCATATATCTGTTAAACTTGTATTGCTTATGGAATTGTCATCTGGCATGTAGCATAGGCCTGGAACCTAACTAGACCCCCCACCAAATTTTATTGAATAAATTTTTCAATCATATAGTATTTTCCGATTTATTTTTTGTCTACTTTTTCCAGAAATGGAATATTGAGGGTTCTAATGAAAATCATAATTGTCTTTATTTCTTCTTGCCTTTATTCCTTTTTGTCTATTATCTTTTATGGATGTGTTGCCATGGTTTTTGTAACACAAATATTATTTTTGTATTTTCATAGTTTGATATATATTTGACCATTATGTAATGACCTTATTTATTTATTGTACTGTCTTTTGCTATGACATCTGCTTTATCTGCTACCAAAGTAGTAATCACAGTGTTTCTTCTGTTCACATAAGAATATCCTCTAACACCCCTCCTCTGTTGATGATATTTTTGGTTTGTGTTTCTCTTGTAACCAACAATTAGATTTTGTTTTGTTAGCAGTCAGTAAGCTGCTTTCTTTTATAGGAGAGTTCAGTCCGTTTGCATTTATTTATTTTTGAGTGGGAGTCTGCCCAGGCTGGAGTGCAGTGGCACACTCACTGCCACCCCAGTGTCGACCTACTGGGCTCCGGTGATCCTTTTGCTTCAGCCTTCCAAGTAACTGGAACTATAGGTGCATGTTACCACGCCCAGCTAATTTTTGATCTATTGTAGAGATGAGGTCTCACCAAGTTGCCTGGACTGGTCTCGAACCCGCGGGCTCAGGCAATCCATTCGCTTCTGCCTCCCAAAGTGCTAGGATTACAGGCTGAGCCACACAGCCCGGCCTACTTCTATTATTAACTTAGGATACTTTGAATTCTCACGTGGGGATGTTAAACATCAAGTTTTTAAAACTTTATTCTCTGTTTCTCTGTTCTCTGCTCCCCCAATCATCTATAGTTGCTAGATCTTATTGAAATTCAACCTGTACTAATTATTTCTCCAAATATTTACTGATTTATTTTACTTGTTCTTGCCAAACTCATTCTTTGTTCGTGTTAGAAGGTACTGATCTCCCATTCACATCCTGCTGTTTGCAGACCTCTATTGTCTCCAAATTTTACTTTTAGGTTAAGCCAGATCATCAAAGAGCTGTGTACCTGTCACATCAGGGAGGTCATTTGTAGAATGACATTTACAGACATTTGCTTTGGCATTATGCCCTACACCTATGTCAAAGACTGTCATAAGTAGTCCTATTTAACGCTATTTATTGTAGAGATGGGCTTACAGGTTTATTTTTGTTGCTTTACATATCACAGTGCCTCTATGTATGTATGTGTGTGGGCCCGGGAGAAAAATTTTCCTTAGTAACAGTGGAATTGTGTAATTGATTGCATTTCCATCTTTTAATTGGCTGCTGGCGGTTAAATATCAAATTGGAAAGTCACATCACCAAACCAAAACCTAAGCTATTTACTTGTAAGATTTATCTTCCAAGAATTCAGGAGAGAGATAATAGCCAATTCCTAAACTAGCCAGTTAAAAAAAAAAAACCGAAGAGATTTTCAGTAATCAAAAGAGGCCCAGTCAACCTGAGCCAGCATGATAAGGAAGTCCCTGCTATGGTCTGAATATATCCCCCCAAACTCATGTGTTGGGAGGTGAGGACTAATGGGAGGTGATTAAGTCATAAGGGTTCTGCCTTCACCAATGGTTTTTGGTTGGTTGGTTGTTTGCTTGAGACAGGGTCTCACTCTGTTGCTCAGGTTGGAGTGCAGTGGCACTATCATGGCTCACTGCTGCCATGGGTTCAGGTGATCCTCCCTCCTTAGCCTCCCCAGTAGCTGGGACTACAGGTGTGTACCAGTATACCTGGCTAACTTTTTTTGTAGAGACAAGGACTTGCTGTGTTGCCCAGACTGGTCTCAAACTTCTGGGCTCAAGCGATTCTCATGCCTCAGCCTCCAAAAGTGCTGGGAGCCACCACACATGAACTTTTTTTTTTTTTTTTTGAATCAGAGTCTCACTCTGTTGCTCAGGCTGGAGTGCAGTGAGACTTGACCTTCTGGACTTAGACAATCTTTTTGCCTCAGCCCACCGAGTAGCTGGGACTACAGGCATAGGTCACTATACCCAGTTAACTTTCTTGATTTCTGTAAGGACGAGGTCTTACTATGTTGCTCAGGCTGGTCTTGAACTCCTGGACTCAAGCAATCCTCTTGCCTAAGCCACCCAAATTGCTGGGATTACAGGTGTGAGCCACTGTGCCCAGCCATGAATGGTTATAATGCCATTATGATTATGATTATGATTATTTTGAGTTGGAGTCTCACTCTGTTACCCAGGCTGGAGTGCAGTGGCACACTCACGGCCACCCCAGCATCAACCTGCTGGGCTCCGGCCATCCTTCCACCTCAGCCTTCCAAGTAGCCGGAACTACAGGCGCACGCTATCACGCCCGGCTAATTTTTTGATTTATTGTAGAGATGAGGTCTCACCAAGTTGCCCATGCTGTTCTTGAACCCATGGGCTCAGGCAATCCCCTCACCTCGGCCTCCCAAAGTACTGGGATTACAGGCTTGAGCCACCACGCCTGGCCTAATACCATTAGTTTAAAAGACTTACGGGAGTGAGTTTACTCTCTCCTGTTTTTCTGCCACATGGGGACACAGAGTTTGTCTCTCACTTGCCCTTCTGCCTTCTGCCATGTGAGGACACAGCAAGAAAGTCCTCGCTGGATGCTGATGTCTTGATCTTGAACTTCCCAGCCTCTAGAACTGTGAGAAATACATTTCTGTTCTTTATAAATCATCCAGTATCAGGTGTCCTGATATAACAATAGAAAATAGACTAAGACAATATGAGACATGGTAATTTATAAAAAGCAGAAATGAGCCAGGTTTGGTGGCTCAGCCTGTAATCCCTTGCTTTGGGAGGCTGAGGTGAGTGGATTGCCTGAGCCTGCGGGTTCGAGACCCGCCAGGGCAAGTTGGCGAGCCCTCATCTCTATAATAAATTAAAAAATCAGCCGGGCATGGTAGTGCATGCCTGTAATTCCAGCTACTCGGAAGGCTGAGGTGGAAGGATCGCTGGAGCCTAGCAGGTCGAGGCTGCGGTGGCCGGGAGCGGCCACTGCACTCCAGTCTGGGTGACAGAGTGAGACTCCAACTCAAAAAAAAAAAAAACCAAAAACAACCCCCCCCAAAAAACAGAAATGTATTTCTCACAGTTCTGAAGGCTGGGAAGTCCAAGGTTGAGGGGCTGTATCTGGTCAGCTTCTGATGAGGGCCTTGTGTTGTATTATAACACAGTGGAAGGCATTACAGGGTTGAAACTGACTATATAAAATTACCTTCATGTCCTGACCCCTGGGGGAGGGGCAAGGCTGATCAACATATTCTTTCTTAAACAATGGACCTAATTCTGATTGAGGACAAAAGTGGTGACTGAAGGTTGAAGGACAAAAAGTGGCTTCAATCTCTAGGTGTTGCAGTTGCACCAGGGCTGCACTGCCAGCCTGGGACCCACGTGGGGTCCTAGGATGGGTCCAAGGGCACAATGGCACTCTGAGACCCACACGGTGACCTAGGACATTATGGTGCTCTGGAACTCAGGGTGCCCGATAGCCTTATAGCTCTTGCTTGGAGAATTCCCTTCCTGGTCAGGAAAAGTTACAGCTCTCATATCAATGAATCCCAGGTTCTTGTCTCATGACCAAGAAAAGTAAGGATCGAGGACACCGAAGGGTGAAGTTTATTTAGAAAAGCAAGTGTTAGCAGCTTTCACAGTGAGAGGGGGCCTGAGAGGGAACCCAAGTGGGTTGTAGGGGCCCCCAAGAAGGTTGCCAGGGCCAAAAAGGGCCGGTGAGGCTGGGCTGGAGGTTCATATAGTACTCAGGGCATGCTGATTGCTTGGTAGAAGGAACTGAAAATACACTAACCTAATTGGTTAGTAGCAAGGACTAAAAAGAGGCATGATAGTGTAAAGGGCTGATGGGGAAAAGGTGTGGGAAAAAGAGAGAAAGCGAGCTAAAAGGGAATGGGTGTGGCTTTTGTCCGGAGCCTGCAGCTTGCAGCTGTTTCTCCAGGTATCCTACCAGAGACCCGCCCGCCCTACTCTGTCTGCCTAACCGGCTTCCTGCTTATTTCTCTCTCACAGGGACCCCACCTTCCCCCATACCTTCCTCCTAGACTACCTCCACAATGGCTCGTGGCCTAGGGAGTAGTACCTTGTAAAGCAGCAGCCCCAAATCTGAGAGGGCTTGCACATATTTACCTATTCCAAAGAAGTCACCTGGAGGTCCAGCAGGGAGAAACACTGATTTAACAAACTTACAGGAGGGCACTGATGGTAGCAGGTCAGTGAGGAATCCACGCCCTGGGACAGTACAGAAAATAGTTTTATAATCAAGCAAGTCAATTATTCAAATTCCTATAGTGTTTACAATCACATTGATTAAGAGTGACAACTACATTATCTTTAGGTTTGCTTGGTCAATGCTTTGCATTGTCTTAGTCTATTTTCTGTTGTTATATCAGGACACTTGATATTGCATTCCTGCATCTTATGACTCATTACTGGGACCATGTGCATTTCCATCAGAGACCAGACTTGGCCAGAGGCTGCTCCCTGAGGGAAGCGGGGAGAAAGAAGCCAGGTATAGGGGAAAACAGTCTATATCCAGATGATACCTTACATACCTGATAGTTATAGAACTTGCTTTATAGATAGCATCTATTGCAAAGCCTAAGAATGGTATTTGAGATCTTTCTCATACTTTTCACTCGGTCAGACCACCAGGCCCAGAACACCAGGAAGTTCTCTACCAGTTCTGTGACCACAAAGAAGACAGCCTCATCTCAACACCCTTCCATTACATCATCAACCAATCAACAGCCCCATCCCCCGCCCCCCCCCCTAAGCATCTTGTTCTCGGACAGGCACGGTGGCTCAATCCTGTAATCTCAGCACTTTGGGAGGCTGCGGCGAGAGGATTGCCTGAGCCCGTGGGTTCAAGACCAGCGTGGGCAACTTGACGAGACCGCTTCTCTATAATAAATAAAAAATTAGTCGGATGTGGTGGCACATGCCTGTAGTTCTGGCTACTTGGAAGGCTGAGGTGGAAGGATCACCTGAGCCCAGTGGGTCGTTGCGGGTGGCTGTGAGCATGCAACTGTATTCTAGCCTGGGTGACAGAGTGAGACTCTAACTCAAAAAAAGAAAAAAACCCTGTTCTCTGAAATTTTGAGGAGGCGAATTTGAGTAATTTCTTTTACCCTCCTCACTCAGTGCTTGGCGATATTCAACTCTTTCTCTGTTGTAATGGCTACATGGGTTTTGTTTTTTGGGGGCAGTGGGCTTCAGAACCTGGTCAGGCTGGAACTGGGTGAGGGGCACTGAGCGCCAAATTGGTTTTTATAACAGATCCACTCTTGTGATAACTAGCCCACTCCCATGATAACCCATTAATCCATGAGTCCATGAGGGCAGAGCCCTTGTGATCCAATCACCTTGTAAAGGTCCTACCTCTTAATACTGTCACATTGGGAACTGAGTTTCAACTTGAGTTTCAGAGGGGACAAACGTTTAAAGCATAGCACAAGCATTCTGTTATAGCAGCACGGAACAGACTAAGGCACCCCCTCTGCTTTAACCCATACCAGAAAAGTAACCAGAAGTAGCTGGGTGCTTACTAGTCTGATTTGTACACCCTGCTGTTTCCTTTTTCCTGCTGGAGCTGCCTTACAAAAGCTAACTAAGCTCTGTCAAGCCCGGCAGGGCTCCTTCTATTTTGTAGACAGGATACTACCCGATTCATGAATCACCAAAAAAACCATTTAGAGCTTTAAAACCCAATTTCTTGAAACTTTGTTCTTTGACACCTCTAAAATCAGTATATAACCTTATTAAATTAAGTTTAGACACTTACCTAGACTTTATTCTATTTTTTCTGTTGTTTTCTTTCCATCCAATTTCTTCAGTTTGGTTTAAAAAATTTAACCAAACTGAGTTTGGCCAGGCTCAGTGGCTCAGCCTGTAACCCTGCACTTTGGGAGGCCGAGGCAACTGGATTACCTGAGCCTGTGGGTTTGAGACCAGCCCGGGCAACTTGGCGAGATCTTGTCTCTACAACAAATCAAAAAATTAGCTGGGTGTGGTAGTGCACGCCTGTAGTTCTGGCTACTTGGAAGGTTGAGGTGGAAGGATCGCTGGAGCCCAGCAGGTTGACGCTGGGGTGGCCGTGAGTGTGGCACTGCACTCCAGCCTGGGCGACAGAGTGAGACTCCCACTCAAAAAACCAACAAACAAAAAATTTTTTTTTGTTAAAACAAAATTATTGTAGATACCCATTTTATTTTTTTATGTTGTATGCGACTAGAATTCTTTTGATATGAGAAGTTTCAAATAATAATATTCTTATTTATATATGTCAAGACTGCTCAGTGAACGTTTCCTGAGAGATTGAGCATCTCCAAATGTGTGGCTCATCACCTTTGAACACTCCCTGCACTGCAATTATGTGGAGTCAGAGCTTTGCTTGATAATCCACTTAAGTGAAATGATATCCTTTAATCTTTTTGTTTTTTTAAGTCGGAGTCTGGCTCTGTCGCCCAGGCTGGAGTGTAGTAGCATGATTACGGTTCGCCACAGCCTCAATCTCCTTGGGCTCAGGTGATCCTTCTAGCTCCGTCTCTCGAGTAACTGGGACTACAAGTGTGCGCCACCGTGCTTGGCTAATTAAAAAAAATTTTTTTTTTGGTTCCAGCTCACTGCAGCCTTAACCTCCTGGGCTCAAGGAAAAAAAGAATTTGTACAGACAAGGTCTTGCTATGTTGCCCAGGCTGGTTTTGAACTCCTAACTTCAAGTGATCCTCCCACCTTTGCTGGGATTATAGACATGAGCCACTGTGCCCAGCCTAGTATTCTCCAATCTTTATGATAATCTTTAGTACAGAGTTCTGCTGTTTCCACAAAAATCTTACTTCCAAGGAAACCACAGAGAACTGATTTCTGATAGAATAGTAATAAAATGACCTTAGAGATGACCTTGGGAATCTATATGATGAAGAATTTTCATATTCAATTTAATGTTCATTGTTAGGTCGGTGTGTTGGGAAAGATGCAAAGAATTGCCCAAGGAGTAGGCTAGAACATGTTTTAAATTAGAGAAAAAGGGTGGATCCACCTCTTCAAGATTGAAGAGGGGTCCAGACACTGAAGAAGCATTTGGCGCTGACTGTTTGAAGCTGCATGCTTTTAAGACTTCCTAGAGAAGCCTGGGAACAGGAGCATTTCTGTGAAATGTAATTGTGTGTGTGTGTGTGTGTGTGTGTGTGTGTGTGTGTGCGCGCACGCGCACGCGCGTGCACGGGGCTGTTGTCATGGCAATTAGTTGTTCAGGACTGCAGCAGCCAGATAGTTGATTACTTTGGCAGGGAGTATAACCCAAGGTCTGTATGACAAAGTTTCAAGACACAAATGTTAAGCCTCTAACATCCTTGGATTTAGGGAACAAAAAGGCATTTAACTGGGAGTGTATTGTTCATGGGAAAACCGTAGGAGCGCTGGAGCCACAGATATGAGCCAACGCCAAGCTGCCCACCTGTAAAGCCCGAGGTAACCCCATTTTGGTTTTTTTTTGGTCCTTTCATTCATTTTAATGTTTGAAAAATACAAGTGCTTTTCTGCACTTTCACCCCACTTGGTGGATCAAGTTGACCTGAGATTCCCATGAAACCATTTTCTATTAGAAATTCAAGCCTTGTGTTGGAGGCTCTGCCAATGATTCATAGCATATTCTGCTTCCTTATTATGGATAAAAGTATAGCAGGAGGGATATTTATTAGTTTAAGAGCTGGTAATAGCACTGTTTCTTGCTTACCACACAGTGAATCCCCCATCTACATGGCTAGCAGAACCCTGATTTTGTTTGGGCAACCATGTGCCCAGTCCCAGGGGATGAAGAAGGCTTGGTTTCAGCCTGTCCTAGCCATCTTGCTTTCCTTTGCCAGAGATTTGCCTTCCCAACTTCCTTTGCAGATAAGAGTTGCTTCTGGAAAAAAGTTTCTCTTCCTGGTAAGAAACAGAGACATAATGAGAAGGTTATGACCTCTCTTCCTCCTTCCTTTGAATATACACTTCAAAGACATAATGTCTGGAGCTGTGGCTGCCAACTTGCAACAAACATGAAGATGAGAAACCAGCAAGCAGCAGTGAAGGAATGGAGGGTAAGAAAGGGCCGGGCTCGGTGGCTCAGCCTGTAATCCCGCGCCTTTGGGAGGCTGAGGTGAGTGGATTGCCTGAGCCCGCGGGTTCGAGACCCGCCTGGGCAGCGAGACCTCATCTCTACAATAAATCAAAAAATCAGCCGGGCGTGGTAGCGCATGCCTGTAATTCCGGCTCCTCGGAAGGCTGAGGCGGAAGGATCGCCGGAGCCCAGCAGGTCGAGGCTGCGGTGGCCGGGAGCGGCCACTGCACTCCAGTCTGGGCGACAGAGTGAGACTCCAACTCAAAAAAAAAGAAAACACTAGGAAACACTGTAACCTAGCAAACAAACTCCGAGTCCACCTACCTCAGACCCCGTATTGAATAAACAATAAACGTCTTTATGTCTTAAGATAGTGGTTCTCAAAGTGTGTTCTGGAGATCTCTGGGAATTCTTAAGACCCATTAAGGGATTTCACAAGGACAAAACAACCTTCATAATAATATCAAGACGTGGCCGGGCTCGGTGGCTCAGCCTGTAATCCCAGCATTTTGGGAGGCCGAGGTGGGTGGATTGCCTGAGCCTGCGGGTTCGAGACCTGCCTGGGTAACCTGGTGAGACCTCATCTCTACAATAAATCAAAAATTAGCCAGGTGTGGTAGTGTGCTCCTGTAGTTCCAGCTACTGGAAGACTGAGGTGGAAGGATCACAGGTCGAGGCTGTGGTGGCCGGGAGCGGCCACTGCACTCCAGTCTAGGTGAAAAAGTGAGACTTCAACTCAAAAATAATAATAATAATACTATAAAGTCGTTATTTGTGTTTTCATTCTCTTTCTCTCACAAGTATACAGTGGCATTTTCCAGAGGCTACAATCCATGGGGGAAGCAGATGGTGAATCCAGCTTTCTTCTGTTGTCAAACATGAAAGAAATTTGCAAAAAGGTAAAACAATGCCATTCTTCTCACTAATTTTATTTTGTTTTGGAAAACTTTCATAAAAATGTATTATTTATATTAACATATAATGAGCTTATTAAATTTTGTTTTGCTTTGCTTCAGTTTTTTTTTTTTTTTTTTGAGTTGGAGTCTCACTCCATCGCCCAGACTGGAAGGCAGTGGCACGCCCCCAGTCACCGCAGCCTCGACCTTCTGGGCTCCGGCGATCCTTCCGCCTCCGCCTTCCAAGTAGCTGGAACTACAGGCACGTGCTACCGCACCCGGCTAATTTTTTAATTTATTGTAAAGATGAGGTCTCGCCAAGTTGCCCAGGCGGGTCTTGAACCTGCGGGCTCAGGCAATCCACTCACCTCAGCCTCCCAAAGCGCGGGATTACAGGTTGAGCCACCAAGCCTGGCTGCTTTGCTTTGTTTTGAGTCAGGGTCTCACTCTGTCGCCCAGGCTAGAGTGCAGTGGCATGATCATGGCTCACTGAAGCCTCAACCTCCTGGGATCAGGTGATCCTCCCATCTCAGCCTCCATGTAGCTGGGACTATGGGTGCACACCACCATGCCTGGTTAATTTTTTTGAATTTTTGTAGAGATAAGGTTTCTCAGGCTGGTCTCAAACTCCTGGGTTCAAACAGCCCTCCTGCCTCAGCCTCTCAAAGTGCTGGGATTACAGATGTGAGCCACCAAGACTGGCCTATTGTTTTTTTAAAATAAATGAAAGAATACTCATTTGTAAAATGTTCTCAGTTTGAATTTCTAATACAGAAAATGTTGACAGATATAACCCTCACAAACAAAAGCTCTTTGGGCTCCTCAATGTACAAGGGGGATCCCCCAAAACATGGAATTTATAAAAAATTCTGTATTTATTCTTACATGTTTAAACTTTGGTCACCTTCAAAGTACTCGCTGTTTGATGCAATACACTGACTGAGACACTTTTTCCACTGCTTAAAACAGTTTTTGAATTTGTCAATTTTGATGCCTTTTAGTGCTTCAGTCATTTTGGTTTCACCTCTTCCACATCAGCAAAACGTTTCCCTTTGAGGACTTTTTTCACCTGAGAAAACAAAGTCCCTGGGGCGAGATCAGGTGCATAGAGAGGGTGGGTATGGGAATCATGCTATTTCTAGTCAAAAACTGCTGAGGGGTGGTGTGGGTAGGTGCGCTTGTAAATCACCCATCATGAAATAGGAAAACATGTTGAAAGAAAAAAAAAATTCACCGAAGCCGAATGCAGCCTCTCACAACAACGCTAGCTGGTACACTGATGTCAGTGGGTTCCTAGAACACCTACCTAGGGGGGAAAGCCTGTACTACACGGGGCCCTCTCTCCAGAAGATAATTCCTGTTTTTTTTTTTGGTTCTCCCTTGTATGCTTTTTAAAAATCCGCCCTGGAGTCGATATCTGAAGAGTCTTGATACTTTTTAAGAGCGTAAAGGAGTCCCGAGAACAAAAAATGTGGGAGCCCCTAATTTAAACTGCCATTCAATGGGTTTTTCTGTCGACTGCTGCCCAAAGCATTCCTGAATGACACAGAACAGAATTCTTCTGGGAGGAAAACTGTCTTTGTTAGAAAAACAAACTGATGGGCCACTGTGGTTGTAGAAAGCCAGCAGGGCTGGGGGGATTTGGGGGTGAGGCAAAGAGCTAGACTGCTCAGCATAAGAAAGAATGAATAATTGGAGTATTTGGGGTGAGGGAGCTAGGGAGAGGCAGGAGGTGAAGGACAGGGAGATGGCCTTGCAATGTGGCTGGAGGTGGAGCTGGGCGGAAGAGGTGACCAGCAAAGAGATGCCCATACAAAGGGAATGGAGGGTGGGGGAGAAGGCTGGCTGGCCCGCTTTCTGTTTTCAACTCTCCTCAGTGCTCCTCTGTAAGCACCCTGTTGCTGCCTCTAAACCCTCAGTGAAAGTCTGCTAGACATTCACAGCAGCCTTGGTGAGCTATGTTTTGGGCAAATCGAGGAAAGGGAGCTTTATTACACGTTAGGGTTGACAAGGAGTAGAGAGAAAACAAGAGGTGAACTGCGGGTGACAGAGAGTTCTGAGCAAGCTAGAAATAAGAACCGGAAGTTACTGGGTTAAATTCAAGCTTCTCTTGCTTCATCCCACTATCCCCTGCAAATCCCTTTAGATTCTGAAAAGGGTGCAGGGTTTCCCACCCCAAGGGGATTCGAGCCTATTGTATTCAAATGTCAAAGAGCTGTATTACTGTAGCTGAAGTCTGGATTGTCAGTGTGCTGCTCAGCTATTTTCCAGGGGGCTTGGCATTTAATGGCTGGAAAGTTGTCCATTCCAGAAGACAGGAATCTTGTAGCTCTCCACCTCCTGGTGAGGTCTTAAAAGGCAGGTACAGGTCTCTGGGAGTCTTTTTAGAGGCAGCCATGTTGATTTTCCCAACATGCTCTCTTAGCATTTGATTTTATTACTGCTGCCCTCTGGGTTTTTGGTAGGCATACCTAAAAGATGGCCTTTTAATGTTCATTTACTGTGTTCACAAAGAAAAAAGGTTTCTCTCGCCAGCATGCTTTCCCTCAGATATGGGGAGTTTGTACTTATTTTAGTATGTTTTAAAAGCCTAATCAGGAGTTAGTATTTGGAAACGTTACCACTTTCAGGATGAAAGCGGCGATGGCTATGACATCATCACTGTTAATTACCCCTTTGCAAAAATCTGCCTGAATGGCAAAGAGGTGGGTGTGTCCATGTGGGTATTTAACATGATGATTAAAATATATTAATGATAGTTTTCACTTCTCTAGCATCGTACATCTTAGGATCTTCTTTAAAAGTGCTTCCACAGGCTTTAATTAGGAAGAAGTAAAGCAGCCCCATTTTACAAAATAGGAAAATGAAACTCTAGACGGATCCGTTGGGAAAAGGATTCTGGGAGAATAAGGCTGCTCCCCCCCCCCCCCCCCCCACCCCCCGCAGCTCAGCAATGAGCTCAACCCTTCTTCCCTGTGACCAAGAATTGACATTTACGGATTTACAGGCTTTAAATGAAGAATGCAAATTTGTTCACCCTTGACAGACATCTGAGCCCAAAATAGCACATTTAGGGGTCCATAAGAAATGGTTGCTTATCATAAGCTACCTCCTAAGGTATCTCGACAAACAGTAACAACAAAACAAACAAGAAAAGCAAAACAAAATAATAAACCCTCAAGAAATCACAAGAGCCATACAATTCAAAAGTTCTGATTCTGTTTCTTCTTTAGTGTAACTATTTGGAGTCCCGGGTTCTGTATGAAATTGTTCTAGATCAAAAATGGAAGGGATCATTGCACGTTATTCCACTTTTTAAGGTCATTTTCACTTCCAGATGAGGAAATATAGGAAAGTTGACAGGAATACATGAAAAGAAATGCAGAGAAAAATAGAAAATTGTCTTTGCACCAAATATATTTCGCTATCTATTTAAAAGGGCTGAACGAAGAGCATACGGTTTAAAAGCTATTATGAGGCCAGGTGCAGTGGCTCACGCCTGTAATCCCAACACTCTGGGCTGCCGAAGCAGGAGGATTGCTTGAGCGCAGGAATTTGGGACATGCCTAGCAACATAGCCAGACCTCATCTCCACAAAAAATCGAAATATTAGCCAGGCATGGTGGCGCGTGCCTGTAGTCCCAGCTATTCACGAGGCTGAGGCAGAAGGATTGTCTGCACTGAGGAGGTGGAGGCTGCAGTGAGTCATGATCGTGCCACTGCACTCCAGCCTGGGTGACAGGGTCAGACTCCACTCTGAATGAATGAATGAATGAAAAAGTATTATGAAAAATTTCAATCATACACAAAAGGAGAGCGATCTCTTGTTCCTCACTTAGTGGAAACTAAGTGAGGAACAAGAGATATTGCTATTGTTTCAATTTTCCCCTGTCACTCGTTTTGCTGAAGTTTCTTTTTTTTTTTTTTTTTTTTTTGAGTTGGAGTCTCACTCTGTCACCTAGACTAGAGTGCATGGCACACTCCCGGTCACCGCAACCTCGACTTGCTGGGCTTGGGCAATCCTTCCGCCTCAGCCTTCCAAGTAGCTGGAACTACAGGTGCGCGCTACCACGCCCAGCTAAGTTTTGAATTTTATTGTAGAGATGAGGTGTTGTCAAGCTGCCCGGGGTTGGTCTCAAACTTGCGGGCTCAGGCAATCCACTCACCTTGGCCTCTCAAAGTGCTGGGATTACAGGTTGAGCCACCGAGCCCAGCCTGCTGAAGTATTTTAAAGTAAATCCCAGACATCATATAATTTCGCCATAAACACTTGTATTTTTTTCCCTAATTAATAAGAACTTCAAAAACAGAACCATAATGCCATTAGCACACTCAACAGAAAACCAACTCTTTAAAGTTATCTTATAATCAGTCTACATTTTGTTTATATGAATTGTTTCAAAATTGTCCAAAAATTGCATTGCTTGATGTCTCTTAAATCTTTTTTACTTAGCAGGTCTCCTTTCCTACCTCACTCTCCCATTCCATTAATTTATTGGAAAAACTAAATGCTAAGCATGGTGGCTTGTACCTGTAATCCCAGCTACCACGAAGGCTGAGGCAGGAGAGTTGCGTGAGCCCAGGAGTTCGAAGCTGCAGTGAGCTATGATTGCACCACTATACTCCACTCTAGGTGACAGAGCGAGACCTTGTCTCTAAGAAACAAAAAGAAAAACAAAAGAAGAAAACTAGATCATTTGTCCTGTAGAACTTTCCAATCTTATTAGCTGATTGTACCTTTGTCTGGTGTCTTTTAACATGTTTCTCCTTCCCTCATATTTCTTTATTTTTTGAGTCAGAGTCTCACTCCGTCACCCAGGCTGGAGTGCAGTGGCATACTCACGGCCACTCAGTGTCAACCTGCTGGGCTCTGGTGATCCTTCCGCCTCAGTCTTCCAAATAGCCAGAACTACAAGCACGCACTACCACGCCTGGCTGATTTTTTTTTGATTTCTTGTAGAGATGATGTCTTGCCAGGTTGCCCAGGCTGATCTCGAATCCCTGGGCTCTCCTCTTCCTCCCAAAGTGCTGGGATTACAGGCTTGAGCTACCGGGACCTGCCCATATTTCTTTAAATGGTAGTGACAGCTGGAGGTTTGATTGGCCTTGGGGGTTCTTTGTTTTGCTTTGTTTTTGGCATGAGTATTTCAGTGGCTGTGCTCTGTACAACATCATTTTGGGGGCATGTTAAGACTGACTAGTACAGCCAGCTATGGTGGCACATGCTGTAGTCCCAGCTACTTTCAAGGCTGAGGCAGGAGGATCACTTGAGTCAGAGTCCAGCCTGGGCAACACCGCAAGACACCATCTCTAAAAAATAAAAATTTAAAAAAGATCGATTGGTTGCACCCACGATGCCATTGCAACATGTAGTTTTTCATTCGATTACTTCTGCATTTGTAAGCTGTGATTCTTTTGTAAAGGAAAACTTTCCTTCATCAAGTACTGTATTTGGTTACTCTGCAATATAGTCCATAAAGGAAAGGCAAGATAAATGTGTGATTCTTTCCCTTTAGCAAACACTACCAATGAGAGTTTTTCTTTCTTAGGTATCATTATAAACTCATGGATTTAAAAATACATTTATTTTATTCGATACGTTTCAATTCACTACAGTCATTATTCTTACTTGTCCCATCTTTGGCCAGTGAAACCACTCAATGTCCCATAGATCCAAGCCATCTTTGATGGCTTCTCTTCTGAAATTAGAAGATATCCCAGGACCGTGTCGTGCTTTGCCTGGAAGCAGTCTTTTCTCCAAGGAGTTCTGATTCCCTCTAAAATTGACTTTTGAGCAACACAGGGGTTAGGGGCCTGACATCCTGCGCAATTGACAATCCACACATAACTTTTGATTCCCCTAAGACTTAACTACTGATAGCCTACTGTTGACCAGAAGTCTTACAGATAACAGGAGCAGTCGATTAACAGATATTCTGTATGTTATATGTATTATATACTGTATCCTTACAAGGAAGTAGGTGAAAGAAAAGAAAATGTTACTAAGAAAACCGTAAGGAAGAAAAAATATATTCATTAAGTGGTAGTGGATTATTATACAGGTCTTCGTACTCACGTTGAGTAGGCTGAAGGAGGAGGAGGAGGAGGAGGAGGAGGAGGGTCTGGACTTGCTGTCTCAGGAGTGGCAGAGGCAGGAAAAAATCTGAACCCTGCGCAGTTCAAACTCGTGTTGGTCAAGGGTCATCAGTACTGGGAAATGAAGAGAGACCCACTTTGCATGCAACATAAATAACAATGATTTCAGAAGAGGCTCTGAGAAGCCTGTATTTTTGGGCAATAGGCAGAGTGTTTAGTAGGATGGCAGGAAGGGACCATGAACTAGCCCTTCATTTAAGACGACAAACAGGTCCATCAGAGCTACAAGGCTGGGTCAGGAGGGCAAGGCACTAGGAGACCTTCCCCAGGGTGTGACCTTTGGCAAGTTAGGCCCGCGCCCTGCCATCCCTTCCAGTTGGGCATTCTGCGACTCCAGGTGCGTGACTAACGTTTCCGGCACAGGCGCGCCCTGGGACTTTCCCAGGGCCTGGGCCCAGCCCCCGCCGAGCTGGTGCGGGTGCCGCGGCGGGGGCGGGAAGCTCTGGCTGCCCCAGCCCGGCTCCGGAGCCCCGGCGCCCTCTGGCGGCCACGCCGGGAGGGGCGGGGCTTTCCGGGGGCGGGGCTAGT
>NW_007252356.1:240948-262785 GCF_000164805.1 Carlito syrichta | reverse complement strand
CCACCCCCCCGCCCCCGGGGCACGGAAAGGGGCTGGAGCTCGCACGCCGACTGCGGTTAGGGCCACATCACTACACCGGGAGTCAGCAGAATGAGGACGCTTTCTCCTTCCTCCAACTCCAGAAATGAGGCCTCCTAGCCTAAGCTGATCTAACCAGACTCCGCGGAGCTGGGGTCTAGATTGGAAGGTTGGAAACGGAACGACAGGGATGTAGGATCGTTTATGAATAAAGAACAAGAGTTGGGTGCTTTAGTCACAGAATGGGTTCAGCTGAGATAGTTTAGAGGTGCCCAGCAAGAAGTGGAGTGGCTACCCCCTCCCCCACCCTGTTCTCCTAATGGGGGCCACAGGGGCCAGAAAAACCTAGGGACTGGGAGGGAGGAGGACTGGGTCTGGGCTCTACCTTCACCTGTCTCCCTGGGGAGCAGGCCACTTAACCTTTCTGAGCCTCACTTTCCCTACTTGAAGACGGAGGGGTCTGGACCAGATTATGGAATATGTTTCAAGTACTATTTAAGGCGCAAGAACTGAGGGTGTCTGTCTGGAGACTACCAGTTCCAAGGTGGGAGGGGAACCTAGCTCCTCACAGCTTTCCTAAGGAATTCTGTCCTCCTCCCCCTACTGTAAGAGATGACCGTGGAGAAAGTCTTCATTCTATATCACTTTGTCTAATAGTCAAAGACTGCTAGAGAATGGACATCCCCTCATATCCCCTGGGAACAGCCCTCCGCCAAGGATGGGAATTTGTAGATAAATCCTCCTTCTTCCCCCACCCTGCTCTGCAGTTGAGGTAACTCAGATGTTTGTTTTGCGAGACTGGCCATGTTGTTGCCCAGTTGCCCATGGTGGTAACTTGCTGGACCCTTCATTTCTACCGTCTCTGCTCCCCTGCTGGTGCTTCCCGCAGTCACCTCCCAAATAAAGTGCTTAGGTCCCTATCCTTGTCTTGGGATTTGTTTCTGGGGGAACCCAAACTAAGGATAAGGACATTTCATGCTGCAGCCTCTGGGCTTGAGTTTCCTCATCTGTAATTAAAGAGCGGACCAAGGCCACTTCGGACGTCTCTTCCAGGTCTCGGCAGGGAGTACGCCTTGTCTGTCTCGAATCAACTGAAACAGGGCACTTTGCTGTCAGGCTAAACATGCACGTACCCTCCGCCCCTGCACAGTGGTCTTGTCTCCTTCGTGTGGTGTGTGTGTAATTTGCATGCGAAGCAGGGGTCTGGGGTAAAGAAATAGAACCCGGTTTAGTATCCACGTTCCCTCTGGGAGTGCCCACGGGAGGGTACTGAACATCTGAACCCATGACCCCAAAAGAGGAATTTTGTCTCTTCCTTTAATTAGTGGCCCCCTGCTGGCTGACCCCAAACCAATGTAGCAGAAATTATGGAGAAATATGAGGTGCTTTTTACCCCTCTGCTGACAAAGCGTGGACCGCCTCTATTTCTCAAGGTCATTCACATCTCCCTCCTGTCTTCTGCCCCTTCTGTGGGCTTATTGCCTCATGATCAAGAACCAGCAGGGGCACAAAACTGCCTCAGCAGCCCCCGAGTGGCTGGGGTTGGCTCTGAAAAAGGAAGGGCCCTTCTCCCATCTTGATCTTTGGTTAACAGGGCCCTGTTCAAAGTTTCTCCTTGGAGATATGTCAGTCAATTGCACTTCCTGGTAACCTCTCCCCACCCTAACACCATTTCCTTTTCATCCCAGAGTAAGGTTTTTTTGTTTTGCTTTGTTTTTTTCTTTTGAGTTGGAGTCTCACTCTGTCACTCAGACTGGAGTGCAGTGGCCGCTCCTGGCCACCATAGCCTCGACCTGCTGGGCTCCAGTGATCCTTCCGCCTCAGCCTTCCGAGTAGCTGGAATTACAGGTGCGCGCTACCACGCCCGGCTAATTTTTTGATTTTATTGTAGAGCTGAGGTCTCGCCAAGTTGCCCAGGCGGATCTCGAACCCGCAGGCTCAGGCAATCCACTCACCTCAGCCTCCCAAGGTGTGGGATTACAGGCCGAGCCACCGAACCCGGCTTGTTTTGCTTTGTTTTGTCTTTTTAGAGACAGAATCTTGCTGTTGCCTAGACTGGTCTCCAACTCCTGGCCTCAAGTAATCCTCCTGCTTCGGCCTCTGAAAGCACTGGGATTCCAGGCATGAGCCTCCGGGTCGGCTGGAGCAAGGTTTTGATTACAAGGACTATTTGTCCCCCACTTGGAGTTCGTGGGATTAGCTGCTCTGGTGGAGGGACTCCTTCCTTTATCTCCTGAGAGTTTCTGATTACTCCTTAGTTTCCACTTGGGAGGCATGTTTGATTTCACAGGTAGAGAAGGTCTTCCTTAGTGGGATCTTTGTGCCAGAGTGCCAGGCTGGCTGGCCTGCAGAAGGTTGAAGGCAAGGTCGACCCAAAAAGCTGTGGACAGAGTTGTAGGTGCAGATAGGCTCACTCTTCCAGCTACGTTTCAGCCTCTGGCTGTGGCTGGGGGAGTGAGACTTCTTTAAGCCAAAGTTTGGAGTGAAGGGTACGAGGACACCTCCAACACTAGTGGTCCCAAAGACAGTGCTGCCCACTGCTCCCAGCTAAGCAGAGTGAGCCCACTCCTGGGGATAGGGACTTCATTTGGGGGCCTTCCTCCACCAACATCCCTAACCCATCCCTAGGTATTCTTCCCAGCAGAGGTTAGACAAATTCAGCCACATTTTGACTTTCAAGGCCAAATGGAAGAAAACAAAATCCTCCAGGGAGGGCACAGTAGCCTCAGATGCCTCGATTCACATCCAGAGCCCTTGTTGTGGGAAGAGAACTCCTGGCTTCCGCTGGCTCACTCAATCCAGAGGCCAGGACTCTACTGGTTGCTATGGATATCTGAGAGCACTCTCCCAGCAGGGAGCAGAGGCCTGATTGATCTACTGGGGCCAGGAGCATGTGCTGGCCAGAAAGGACAAAGGAACAGGCACCCCTGCTGGCTCCATCTTAATCCAACCTGTTCCATGAGTCCCCTAAACCGGGCATTCCTCCTCACCTTGCTAAAATGCAGATGTTGGCCGGCATGGTGGCTCACACCTGTAATCCCAACACTCTGGGAGGCTGAGGCAGGACAATTGCTTGAACCAGGAGTTTGAGACCAGCCTGGGCAACATGGCAAAGCCTCATGTCTACACAAAATAAAAAAAATTAGCCAGGCGTGGTGACGTGTGCTGTAGTCCCAGCTACTTGAGGGGCTGTGGTGGAAGGATCGCCTGAACCCAGAAGGTGGAGGTTGTGGTGAGTTGTGATTGTGCCACTGCATTTCAGCCTGGGTGACAGTGAGACCCTGCCTCAAAAAAAGAAAAGAAAAGAAAATTTACAAAAATGCAGACACTAATTCAAGAGGTCGGGGGTGCAGGGTGCCGAGACTCTGCTTTCCTAACCAGTTACCAGGGGTTGGTGGTCTGGGGCCCACAGTCTGGGTAGCAGGGTCTTACACTGAGTCCTGGTGGGGTTGAGAAACATCAGCCAGATTCTGACAGTGACCCCCCAGACCCGGCGCCTTAGGCCAGCCGCAACCCCTTGAGCGAGCCTCTATCCTTCATGAAGTGGAAGGACACCCCTCTCCAGTCTGTTTTTGGATCATTTACCATCAACCACTCCAAAGAAAGGAAATCGGCACTCCTGCGTTTCGGGAAAACATCATTTTAAGCTGTCCTGTCTCTTCTCCAACTCTCCAAGTTACATAACGTGTCCTTGTTGAAAATGCTGATAATGCTATTTGGGTGGCAGGAAGCCAATTTCTGGCTACATATTGCTTGGGGCTGGGGCTGGGGTCAGGAAAGGGGGCAGGGTCGGGGAGGGGTTTAAGGAGAGAAAGGGGCCAGGCAGATGGAGAGGGCGGGAGGGCCAGGGTGGCCAAGGCCTGGGGATAAAGCCGATTGGTATGTCAGCAAAATCTGTCACTGGCTTTAGTGATTCGAAAGGCAGACACATTCTTTCATCTCTGCTAATCCTCATCTGATACAGAGGATTTTCCTGCCATTAAATCTGGAGAAAGAAAAATAAGCACTCAAACCTACACAAGCAACTATTCCTCTTCGCCCCCTGCTCCCGCCCCCCTCCACTCCCCACCTTTACTTCACTGTTGGACCATTTTTAGCATCTGTGGCTGCCTGACTTGGGAGATGGATGGGCTGGGGGAGCCGAGGGTCACCTCAGACGAGTGGGACCAGGCAGACCCCCAGGACGGTAAGAAAAACTTGGGGACCATTCATTAACGCTTCTCTGTAGAGGTTTTCTTCCCCCCCATTTTCTTGGGGGATTGTCAGTGATGCCATCTGAGCTGCTGTCAGGACTTTAGTCTGATGAAGGTTTTCCTTATAGATCCAAGCTGTCAATTTGGGGGGAGCTTTTGGTTGGCTGCTGTTACTGGTTTCTCTTAACCCAACACTAGGGTTGTTGGGGAGGCATGATGTGAAGAAGGGACAGAAGGCAGGGCATTCAGGAGGAAGTGTGGAGGTGTGGGGAGGGTTCTCAAGAGGCCCCTCCTGGGCACCTGGTGACCTGCGCTTTCTCCCCTCAGGTAGGGATCCCACAGTTGGGTGGCTCTAGGCTACCAGGTGTGTGAAAGGCTGAGGGATGCTGGTCCTGCTTCTGCATGGTGAGTTTGGCTGCCAGTGGGTGCATGGGTTGGGAAGATGTATTGAAGCCACCGGGCTTCGACCCAAAGAGCACGGTCTTCAAGTGGCTTCCGTGGCAGCTGTCTGTGGACACTCCTTCTGATTAGGTTTTACTGACCCTGTGATTGTGGGGGAGGGGATGGAGAATGCGAGAAAACAACAGGTGAGGAGAGTTTTGTTTAAAAACAAGACTCCTGAGCCAAACATATGAACTTGGTGATATTCTTATTTTAATTTCAGATATGAATTCATTGGTGTCATACCCCCAGATTACAGTGGTTTTCAGATCTCATTATTTTAAGCTCATTTGGTTAGCACAAAAGTCCCTCAAAGAAATGCTCTTCCTAAAGAGAAAAGAACAAACAAACAAACAAATATCTTGGAATTGTGGGATTTTGGATGTTCAAATTATTTTTCAAAGTTTTTTTGTCCTGTTATACACATTATAATATGCCAAGAAGACTCATTACAAAATATACCCCCCCCCCCCCTCCAGCGGCTCAACTCTAACTGAGATAGCCCAAGGAAAAATCCTTTAAGTTCTTCAGTAAATGATTCTGCGCAAAGAATCTGTTTTTCTGGCCCTCGGGTGAATTTAATTATTTGAGGTTGTGATGATCTATCTAATAGACCTCCGTATGCAGTGCTGGTAGAGAACATTTACCAGAACATTCTAAAACGGTAGGAAGAGAATTTTCTTATTCTTTATTCCACCTTTTCAAAAACCAGAACTTGCTGTATTCAATCAACCAGTGGATATATATTGTCTACCTTTAATACACACAAGGGATATTATGAGGGCTGTCACTGCATGGTCTTTGTCCTTGAGAAATTTATATTCTTTTATAAGCGATTCAAGAAATAGCTGAGAAAAAATGAGAACAAGGCATAGAGAACGCTATGATAAAAGAACGTGACTTCCTACCTCAAGGAGCCTCTGAAGGCTAAAGGTTGACATTTATATAATTACCAACAGCCGGCTTCTTGCTATTCCTCCTACCTAGAAAGGATAGGAAGCTTGATTGACTCATTGGGACAGAATGTTTGCTTCCAAGAGCCAGTGTCATCTTAAACGTGCAACAAAAACTACCGTTCCTCACAGAAAGCACACAGTATTCACAGCCTGCGTACTGCAAAACAGAACTGTCCCTGCTACAGAAACCTGAAATACATCCAGACTTCTTGTGACAAGTTGGAGAGCTCAGCGGTGACATCATTTGCTAACAATAGATAACGCTTAAAATTAATGACCATCTTCCACATCCCCTGGCGCTTTAATTTAAAATACACTCTAGCAAGCACAGAGAATACGGACAGTATGTTCCCGAGAAGCAGGCAGGCATAGTGCTCTACCTCCTTGGCTAGAAAAAAATGACTAAGCGAACCTCACAAAATAAGACCTTGGTGGAATCAGAAGTGGCTCACAGCAGGGAAATCTGGAGCAAGACCAAAAGAGAACTCCTCCTCCTCCAGACAAGCAGGGCTTCTGGAAGTGTAAATACCTCCGCGCTCCATATTAACCCTTTGGAGTCCTCCTGCTGGTCACAGCATAATATCCAAACTCCTTAACCTGTTTTACAGGGTCCTTCACATCTGGCTTCTCCACACCGCGAGTTTTCAAAGAGGGTCAGAGTTTGTGTTTTATTCTTGCTATCTTAAAGTCTAAGGCATAGCAGGTGCTTAATAAGGGCTTGCTTGTTGACTGGTTGAAGCCGCCCAGATTAGAACCATTATTCAGTTTGACATACTCACTAAGTATTAGGTCTCCTTCTAAGAGGGTAAGGTTTGCATTCTAAGAGAAGTCTATAGGAAAGTAAAATCACAATGGCTAGAATGGCTAAAAATTAAAAAATGACAAACACCAAGTGTTGGTGAAGATGTGGCACAACCAGAACTCTCATACATTGCTGGTGGGAATGCAAAATGGTGCAACCACTTTGAAGAACTATTTGGCAGTTTCTTAGAAAGTTAAACACAGCCGGGCTCGGTGGCTCAGCCTGTAATCCCACTGCTTTGGGAGGCTGAAGTGAGTGGATTGCCTGAGCCCGCGGGTTCGAGACCCGCCTGGGCAACTTGACGAGACCTCATCTCTACATAAAATAAAAAATCAGCTGGGCGTGGTAGCGCGCGCCTGTAATTCCGGCTACTCGGAAGGCTGAGGCGGAAGGATCGCCGGAGACCAGCAGGTCGAGGCTGCGGTGGCTGGGAGCGGCCACTGCTCTCCAGTCTGGGCGACGGAGTGAGACTCCAACTCAAAAAAAAGAACAAAAGTTAAACACATTCTTATCATATGACCCAGTGATCCCACCCCTAGACAGATGAGAAATGAAAACACATGTCTATAAAAGATTTACATGCAAGTCTTTATGTCAGCTTTAGTCATAGTAGGCTAAAACTAGAAGCAATCCAAATATCCACCAACAGGAGAATGAATAAATAAATCGAGGTACCTCCATACAATGAAATACTGCTCAGCAATAAAAAGGAATGATCAATTGATTTCATGACAACATGGATGAGTCTTGCAAACATAATGTTGAGTGAAAGAACAATTTTATTCCATTTATGTTAAGTTCTAGAATAGGCCGAACTAATCTGTACTTCAGAAAGCAGATTAGTAGTTGTCTGGAGCCAGGGGTGGAAAGAGGACTGAAGTTAAAGGGGTCTGAGGAAACTTTCTGGGTGGTAGAAATGTTCTAAATCTTGATTGGGGTAGGGGCTAAGTGGGCGTATACAGTTGTTATATTTACTAAACTGTACACTTAAAATGGGTACATTTTATTATAAGTTTTTTGTTTTTTTTGAGTCAGAGTCTCATTCTGTCGCCCAGGCTGGAGTACAGTGGCACGATCATGGCCACCGCAGCCTCGACCTGCTGGGCTCAGGTGATCCTTCCACCTCGGCCTTCTGAGTAGCTGGAACTATAGGCGTGCACCACCACACCTAGCTAATTTTTTGATTTATTGTAGAGATGAGATCCCGCCATGTTGCCCAGGTTGGTCTCAAACTCCTGGGTTCAGGCAATCCTCTCACCTCAGCCTCCCAAAGTGCTGGGATGATAGATATGAGCCACCCATTTTGTTATAAGTAAAGTATACCTTAATCAACTTGATTTTCAAAAAGAAAAGAAGGCTCTAGGGAGAGAGCAAGTGTACCTCAAGCAGAACAAATCCTTCACTGTCAACAGGGACTGTGGTGTGTCAGGCAGCATGCATGTGAGATTCATCAGTGTCACTGCATGGATTACAGTAGCTCTTTCCTTTTGATTGCCGAGTAATATTCATTTGTACAGACATATTGGTTTATTCATTCCCTCATTGTTGGGCATTTAAGTTGTTTCCAATTTGAGGCCTTTTTGGGGCCTTGAGTTCTACTCTGTGGATGGAACAGATCTCTACCCTTGAGTTCCACAGGGCCTGTAAGGCCATCAGCAGACCACCCCTTCTGGAAACGGATTGACCTATGTTAGCCAGCAAAGCTGCAGCTTGAATCCTTTCTTGAATCCTGTCACAAAGGGTACCTGTGTGGTGTGAGAAGCAAGTTCTGAGGTCACGTGAGGCCAGGGGCCATGGCATGGTCTCTCCCACTGCTTTTCTGTTTCCTTCAGCCAGTTTTGTTTTGAAATTCCAGCAATGAGTCTTGGCCTGAGGAGCAACTTGGGTAGCATTTGCCAAGAACGGGAAGGGAATGATTTCTAGAGCCAAGGCAGCTGAATAGATTCTGCTGAAACCAGAAAATTGACCATATTTTCCCTTGCTATTTTTGGTTTCACGAGGTACAAGTTCTTTTAAAACAATGAGAATAAAGAAACATTCCAAACTCAGTCTGTGGTTGGAAACTCCATGAGTAACTCTTCTCCCAGCAAACCTCAAGGAGGAAAAACACATATTTGCAAAGCTGAGGGCCTAGGAAAGAGAAACTTCTCAGCTGGTCTGCATTAAGACCTCATTCTGTGGGGGCGTCTGAGCCTGGCCATCTCTGCCTCCCTGCAGCTTGGGGGCTGGCCTGTATACCCGACCAGGACACACAAGCAGGAATCTGGTGTTTACCCAGATTCAGGGACATCTTGTTACGTCTAAAATAAAACTGAAGTAAAGTTCACACAAGATAAAATTAGCTATTAACTATGCTAAAGTGTACAATTCAGTGGTATTTAGCACATTCACAATATTGTACAACCATCACCTCTATCTGGTTCCAAGACATTTTCATCTCCCCAAAAGGAAACCCCATGTCTATTAAATACTCATCCGTCACGCTTCCCTCTTGTCAGCCCTCGGCAACCATTCATTAATCTTTCTGCTTTCATGGATTGTCCGATTCTGGACATTTTCTGTAAATGGAATTGTACTATCATCCTTCATTCCTTTTTAAGGCCGAGTAATATTCTATTGTACGAATATAGCACATTTGTTGATCCATTCATTGGTTGATGGACATTTGTTGTTTCTACCTTTTGGCTATTGTGAATAGTGTTTCTCTGAACATCCAAAGTATCTGTTTGAGCACCTGCTTTGAATTCTTTTGGATGTATACCTAGGACCAGAATTGTTTGCCATAGGGTAACTCTGTGTTATACCTTGTAACAGTTTATACCACACAGGTGAATTCCATTTTTAAAAAGTTGGTCCACTTAGATCCTTGATTTTTGACTTTGCTTGCATACTGGAATCACTTGTGGAGCTTTAAAAATACGAATGCCTAGGCTGGGCACAGTAGCTTAAGCTTGTAATTCCAGCCCTTTGGGAGGCCGAGACAAGGGAGTTGCCTGAGCCTAGGGGTTCGCGACCAGCCTGAGCAACTTGGTGAGACCTCGTCTCTACAATAAATCAAAAAATTAGCTGGGTGTGGTGGCGCAAGCCTGTAGTTCCAGCTACTTGGAAGGCTATGGTGGAAGGATTGCCTGAGCCCAGCAGGTCGAGGCTGCGGTGGCCGTGAGCATGTCACTGCACTCCAGCCTGGGCTACAGAGTGAGACTCCAACTCAAAACAACAACAATAACAACAAAAGCAAAAACCAATGCCTGGTCTCACCCCTGAAGATTCTGATGTAATTGGTCTGGTGTATAGTCTGGGCATGTGAGTTTTAAAAGCTCTGCAGGTGATTCTAATGTGCAGCCGTGGTAATGAACAAGTGTAGACTCTAGACTCTTCTTTGCGGTCTACTTGTAGTAAAAACCTCACTATTCTGACATCTGATGTCTTGCTTTTCACTCTGGGGCAGATTTCCACGTGGTCCTTGAAGGATTTGTCCCTTGATGAGGTTTAATCCTGTGATAAGAGTGGCTCATGGGGCCCACACTTAGCTTGGGCCAGTGTTTTCATAGCTGTCTCAAGCATTCAATGCATTTGTTCCCATAGCTGTCCACATATTACAGATGAGGAAACTGAGAGACAGAAGTTGTCTGAAGTTTTTTTAAAAAGCAATATGAGAGCAGGGATGAAAGTTAGTGTCCTCCGAATTTATGAGAGAACTAGGGCAAGAGGCTGCGCCCTCAGGGTGAGTGTTTCAAGACTGAATGGCCTGGAAAGCCCCCAGCAAGTGAATCCTGGAGCCATGGCAGAGGCTGGCTGAGCAGGTGCCCATCCTGAGCCCAGGCCGGTCCTGCTGCATTTCTCATCTTCCCCTCCCTACTCAGTCTGGGAATAAAAGCACTGAAGCCTTTCCCGCTTTCCAGATGGATCCTTCCCCAAAATACCGGTGCGAGAAGAGAAATCACTAAGCAACTGCTGAACGAATGTGACCTTCACTTCTCACAAACTGTGATCTTTATTTTTAATTTGGTAAATGTTTTTCTGACCGAGGCATCCCCATGGAACTCAGCTCTGGATGGCTAAGGAGATTTGTTTTTGGAGTGATCACTGCTGATTCTAGGAGAGGTATTTTTCATTTAGATTCGGAAAAATCAAGGAAGTCCTAAACCACTTTAGATTCAATATTATATATTTCCTGTCAATGAATGGCAAGGAGTTTCCTTTTGGTTGAGGGATGCTGCTTATTCCCAGATCTGAGTTGTTTTCTCTGTCAAGGGAAGAGTTCCCATGGTTTTTCAGGAAAAGGAAAAGGGGCCAGAAGGAGAGCCATGGTACTGGAGAGATTAAGGGAACCTGTCAGGATGTTGCTCAGAAATCTTGCTTGCAAAGCACAGAACTCACTCTAGGTCACTGAAACCTAGAAAGGATTTATTTAGGTACATTAGGCATTCTTAGGCCTCCTGATGGGAGTCTGCACTGCCTGGAGCAATGCTTAAACCCTTAAGTGGGCAGCGCTAGCAAAGATCCTGTGGCCACCACCACTGGTGGGCATACCTGGCAGCTCATGGGAATCATATTGGATCCAGGGTGCCAGAAATTCCAAAATGCAAGCCTGAAAGCCTCTGCCACCATTCTGGCCACAAAAATGGTTTCTGTCTGGCACCTACTTCTGAATCTAAGTCTCACTGCGTGTCTGATTGACAAAGCTAGGTCACATGCCTGGGTCCTACCTGCAAGAAAAGTTGGGAAAGAAAGTTTCTGGTTTCTATCTTCAGAAGGCAGGACTTATAATGCAGAAAATTCCCTAAATGTCGCGGTGGGCTTTAAATGTGCTTGGGTACCCAGAAAACATGTCAAATGTCTACTACGATCAGGATGGTTTGATTGCAAGAGACAGAATTTCACTTGTCCATGAAGATGGTTTGAGTGGATTTCCTAAATGAAAACAGAGAACTGCCACAGAAACAGCTCTAGCAGGGCCTCATGGGAACTAGCGAGCTGGCCAGCAGCTTCCTGTTCTCCCTGGGTTTCATGAACTCCACTTCTGGATGCTCATGGCACACCTATTTCTCTCTGTGCACATGCTATGGAGTGCATGGTTGTGTTCCCCCACTTCATACGTTGAAATCCTAACCCCCAGGAGGTGGTATGGGGGCCTTTGGGAGATGATTAGGTCCTGAGGCTGGAGCCCTCATGAATGGGATTGGTCCCATAAAAAGAGATCCCAGGCAGCTTCCTTGCCCTTTCTGCCATGTGAGGACACAGCAAGAAGACAGCTGTGACCAGGAAACAGGTTCTTACCAGACACTCGACCTGTCTTGATCTTGGACTTCCCAGTCTCCTGAACTGGGAGAAATAAATTTCTGCTGTTTATAAGTCACCCAGTCTATGGTAGTTTGTCAAAGCAGCCTGAACCGACTGAAACAGTACACCAGCTTCCCCACCTTACTCTTGGCTCCTGCTCCCCCATAACTTTGACCTGCATATGATTTTGGTACCAACCCCAGGCCAAATGCCAGAAGGTTGATGCTCACACAATCTCACTCAGTGCCTATTCATCTTCATAGAGAAGGAATGGATGTGATGAGCTCTCCTTAGGTCAGAGTGTTCACCTATGGTACAAACAGCTGTGGCTGGGAGGAGGTGGCAGAGACACATGGGACTCTGCATGGAGTTTTTCATAAAGGACGTAGTTGGCAACAGCTGCTGTCAAACCATGGACAATAAGAGCCAGGAGGGCCCTCAAAGATCAGCAAGTGCAGTGTTCTAGTCTGTTTTGTGCTACTATCACAGAATACCTGAGACTGGGTAATTTATAAACAACAGATATTTATTTCTTATGGCTCTGGAGGTCAGAAGTCCAAGACCAGAGGACCCCATCTGGCGAGGGCTTTCATGCTGCATCATCCCATGGTGGAAGGTGGAAGGGTGGGAGAGCAAGAGGGGGCTGGACTCATCTTTAGAACAAACCTACTCTTGCAATGACATTAATCCATTCCCCTCATGAGCTAATCCCCTCTTAATGGTCCCATCTCATAACACTGTTGCATTGGGGATTAAGTTTCCAACACATGAACTTGGAAGGACACATTCAAATCATATCATGTAGTTCCTTCAGTTTACAGTTAAAGAAACAGAAGCTCAGAAAACGTAGGCATGTGGGGTGGGAGATAGTACAGCCCAGTGGAAAGACAAATAAACAAAGGTTGGTGTCATTGAACCACCCTGAACCTCAGTTTCCTCTTTCGTGAGAAGGGGAGAAAAATACTTTTCTTGCATAGCTGTCATATTAAATGAAATAATGTATATAGCAAGCTTAGCCCTGAACAAACACTTATTAAAAGTTGGTTGTAGATGGCTGGGTGCAGAGGCTCACACCTGTAATCCCAGCACTTTGGGAGGCCGAGGCAAGAAGATTGCTTGAGCCCAGGAGTTTAAGACCAGCCTAGGCAACATAGCGATACCTTGACTCTACAAAACATTTACAAAAACAGCCAGGTGTGGTGGTGTGCACATGTACCCCCAGCTACTCAGGAGGCTGAGGCAGGATCACCTGAGCCCAGGAGGTAGAGGCTGTGATGAGCCATGATCGTACCATTACACTCCAGCCTGGGTGACAGAGTGAGATTCCAACTAAAAAAAAAAAAAAGTTGGTTTCGTTATAAGAGCAAAAGAAACCCATACAATTTAACTAATTTGAGTAGCATTATACATGTTAATGTCACCCAGATGATTTATGGTAACACAATTTCTAAACTACATCCTGTAGATATATGCTGTCATTTGGGACTGCATCCATCTGCAGGCCTTGGTTGGTTGAGCTGCCCCAAGTCACTTCCAGCAGCTCTGTTCTAAGATTGCACATAAATGTAGTCATACAGTATGTATTCTTTTGTTTCAAGTTTCTTTTGCTCAACATGTTTTTGTTGCCTGTATCAGTGGTTTGTTCCTTTTTATTGCTGAATAGTATTCCATATTCTACTGTTAATTAATTTTGCTACACTACTGCTGGGCAATTTCTAGTTATTATCTATTATAAATAAGCCTCTATGAGCTTTTTTTTTTTTCTGAGTTAGGATCTCACTCTGTTGCCCAGGCTGGAGTGCAGCGGCACATTCATGGCTACCGCAGCCTTGACCTGTTGGGCTCAGGCGATCTTGTCACTTCAGCCTTCCAAGTAGCTGGAACTACAGGTATGGCCATGATGCCCGGCTAATTTTTCAATTTATTGTAGAGATGAGGCCTCACCAAGTTACCCAAGCTGGTCTCAAACCCCTGGGCTCAGGCGATCCTCTGGTCTCTGTCTCCCAAAGTGCTGGGATTACAGGCCTCCATGCCCGGTCTGAACATTCTTTATTGTTTTCAGGTGGATTTTTTTCCATTTCTTTTGGGCAAAGACCTAGGAGTGGACTTGCTGAGTCATAAAACATGCATATATTTAGCTTTAGTAGATATGGGCAAAGTTTTACAAAATTATTGAACTGTTCTACACTCCCATCAACAATGTAAGAGAATCCAGCTGTTCTACAATCTCACCCATTGGGGTTATTAGTCTTTTGAATTTTAGCCCTTCTAGTAAATGTGTAGGGAAATCTCATTGTAGTTTTACTTTGCATTTCCCTAATGGCTGATGATGCTGAGTATCCTTTCATGTGCTTAATGGCCATTTAATATATTCTTTTGTAAAGTGTTCAAGTCTTTTGCACATTTTTATTTAGTTGTTTGTCTTTTCATTATTGATTTGTTGGAGGTTTATATTCTGTATATAGTTATATATATCAGGCATATTTAAAGTGTATCCTCATGAAACCATCACCACAATCAAGATAATGAAGTATCCATCACCACCAAGATTCATTTCCCTTCATAATCTCTCCCTCCTGCCTTTACCTGCCTCACTAGGCATGCTCTGATCTTTCTTTTTTTCTTTATTTTTTTGAGTTGGAGTCTCACTCTGTCACCCAGACTGGAGTGCAGTGGCCGCTCCCGGCCACCGCAGCCTCGACCTGCTGGGCTCCGGCGATCCTTCTGCCTCAGCCTTCCAAGTAGCTGGAACTACAGGCGCGCGCTACCACGCCCGACTCATTTTTGATTTATTGTAGAGATGCGGTCTCGCCAAGTTGCCCAGGCGGGTCTCGAACCCGCGTGCTCAGGCAATCCACTCACCTCAGCCTCCCAAAGCGCGGGATTACAGGCTGAGCCACCGAGCCTGGCTGATCTTTCTTTTACTATAGATTTGCTTGCAGTTTCTAGAATTTTATGTAAGTGGAATCATACAGTATGGACTCTTTTTTATTTTATTTTTTAATTTTTTGGTCTGGCTCCTTTCGCTCAGCAGAATTATCTTGAGGTTCATCCATGTTGCATGTCTCAAAAGCCATTCCTTTTTATTGCCAACTAATATTCCATAATATGGAGATATCATAATTTGTTTACCCATTCAACTCTAGATGGATGTTTGCATTATTTCCACTTTTGGGCTATAGGAATAAAGCTTCCCAAGTCTTTGTATGCTTGTATTTTCCTAGAAGTAGAATGACTGGATCATATGGGAGGTGTATGCTTAACTTTTAAAGAAACGATATCATTTCCAATGTGGAAGTACCATCTTACATTTCCGCCAGCAGTGTAAGAGAGTCTCAGCTGTCCCATACATTCTCCAAAATCTGGTCCGTGTCTTAGTCCATTTGGGCTGCTATACCAAAGTGCCATAAGCTAGATGACTTATAAACCACAGAAATGTATTTCTCATGGTTCTGGAGGCTGGAAGGCAAGATCTGGGTGCCAGCATGGCTCGGCTCTGGTGAAGGCTCTCCCCTGGGTTGCAGCCTGCTGTCTGCTCGTTGTATCCTGATGTGGCAGAAGCAGGGCAAGAGAGCTTTCTAGGGTCCCTTTTTAAGGGCGCTAATCTCATTCATGAGGGCTCCACATTCACCTCTAATCACGCCTCAAGGCCCCACCTCCTAATATGACCCCACTGGGGGTTGGAATTTCAACATAGGAATTTTGAGGGGATGCAAACATTCATTCCATTACAGTGTGATCAAGTGTTTCTAATTTTAGACATTCTATTAGATAGTTATTTTAATTTACATTTCGCTAACAACTAATGATGTTAGGCATCTTTTTATGTACTTATTTATCTTCTGTATATCTTTTTTGATGAAGTGTTTCTTCAGATGTTTTGTCCATTTGCTAATCGGGTTGTTTCTTTCCTTATTATTGAGTTTTTAAAGTTTCTAAATATGTTTTGGATACAAATCCTTTGAGATATATGATTTACAAATATTTTCTCCCAATCTGTGACCTGTCTTTTCATTCCCTTTGCAGTGTCTTTCAAATAGCAGAAGTTTTAAATTTTGATGTAGTCCAATTTATTATTTTTTCTTTTATGGTTAGCACTTTTTTTGTCCCACGAAACCTTTGCCTATCACTAGGTCAAAAAGATATTCTCCTGTGTTATCTTCAAGAAGCTTTATAAGTTTTAGCTTTTACATTTAAGTCTATGGTCCATCTAAAATGAGTTTTTGTATATGGTATGTGGTAGGAGTTGAGATTCTTTTTATTTTCTGGGGATTCCAATGTGCATCTTTAATTTGTCATGGCCTACCTTGAATTAACCTTATACTACCTCATGTATAATGGAAGATTCCTACAAGAGCACAATTCAATTTACCTCCCTTCTCATCCTTTATGCAATTGTTGTCATGGGTTTCACTTACATATGTTATAAACTCCACAATACACTGTTATTTTTGCTTTATACATTCACTTGTCTGTTAAGCAATTAAGGTGAGAAGAGTCGTCTTTTCTACTTTCAGTCACATACCATTTCCATTGCTCTATATTCCTTCCTATAGATCTGGTTTTCATTTAGTATTATTTTCCTTCAGGCTGAAGAATGTAATCATTTCTTGTGCAGAAAATCTGCCAGAGATGAATTTTTTTTCAGATTGGTTTACCTGAAATTATCTCTATTTTTCTTCATTTCTGAAGATATTTTCTTTGGATATAGAATTCTAAGTTTCCATATTTTGCTCTTCTTTCAGCACTCAAATGTATCATTCTATTGTCTTATGGTCTACACTGTTCTCTATAAGTCAGTCATTGTCTTAGTCCATTCGGGCTGCTGTAACAAAAAATACCATAAATTGGGTGGGTTATAGACAACAAACATTTAGTTTTCACAGTTTTAGAGGCTGAGAAGTCCAAGATCAAGGCACCAGCAGATTTGGAGTCTGGTGAGGATCCATTCTTGATACTTATTTATATTTTTTGTAGAGATGGGATCTTGCTATGCTGCCTAGGCTAGTTGACTCAATCCTAATAGATGGTGCCTTCTCTCTGTGTCCTCACAAGGCAGAAGGGGAAGAAAGCTCTCTGGGGTCTCTTTGTTAAGGACACGAATCTCTTTGTTAAGGGCTCCACTCTCATGACCTAGTCACCTCACAAAGTCCCCATCTCCTAATCCCGTGGCCTTGGAGGTTAGGATTTCAACATATGAATTGGGGGAGGGTGCACACAAACATTCAGATCATAACCACGATTATCTTTTACTGTTGTTTACTCTATGTAATATGTCTAATGTATCTTTTTGTTTTGGATGTTTCTAAGAATTTTTTTATCTTTGGTTCTCAGCAATTTGACTATGATATGTCTCTCTCTCTCTCTCTCTCTCTCTCTCTCTGTGTGTGTGTGTGTGTGTGTGTGTGATGTTACTTGGGGCTTGCTGAGCTTCTTTAGTTACATTTTGGAAGTTGTCTTCAATAATTTTTCAGCCATATTCTCTCTTCTCTCCTCTGAGACTCCAAGTACATGCATATTAGTCTAACTGCTTGATATTGTCCTACAGGTCATTGAGGCTCTGATGATTTTGTACCCAGTCTTCTTTTTCTGTGTTTCACTTTGGTTATTAACAATTGACCTCCCTTCAGGTCTATGAATCTTTTCTTCCTCTGTGTCTAATCTACTGTTTAGCTTATTAAATGATCTTCACCCATTATACTCATTCTTTTTTGTAAATTCTTTAACGTATTTATAATAAATCTTTGGTAATTTTAACATGTGGACTATCTGTGGATCTGCTTCTGCTAACTTCTTTTCTTCTTGGTAAGTGTCATGTTTTGCTGCTTCTTCACGTGTCTAGTGTTATTTGATTGTATACCGGATACTGTGGATGGTAGCTGTAGAAACTTTGGATTCTCTTGTCTTCCTTTGAAGAGTGTGGAATTTTGTTCTGGCCTCTAGTTAAATTACTGGCAGACCATCTGGATACTTGAAAGCCTTGGTTTTAGGCTTGGTTAGGGTAGGCCTATTTCAGTTCTGCCCCGAGTTCTGGGAAACGGTCTTCATTCCTAAGATGTGGCTCTTTGGGGTCTTGATGGGAAGTGTGAGGTATTTTACAAGCTCCTCTAACTTGGTGGACGAACTTTTAAGCTGCCTCCCATCGCTAGGCAATTGATGAGATCTCTGTTTAGATCTGTTGGCCTTCAGCTCTTGCTGAAGAGGCTCCCTCTTTCCACATTTTCCCTCCTCAATTTCCAACCACAGTGGCATCTATAAACGCTGACTCTAAATTGTTAGTGAGCTTTCTGCTTGAGCTCTACTTTCCATATGCTACATGGACTTGAAAATGCCCTGAGAGGAAAAGCCAGTTCAATGTGGCTCTCACATGGCTAGATTCTCTTCTTTTAAAGGTTGCATCCACTCTGGTTGCCTGTCTTGGCTGTTCTTCAGTGCTTTTAAACAATTGGAAAATATTTTGTTCAGTGTGTATAGTAGCTATCCATAGAAATGTTAGTCTGATACAAGTTATTCTGCCATTATTACAAGCAGAACTCACCCAAATATGTTATTATTAAAACAATTTTTTTGGTGCCCTGCTTTTCTGGCTCACTAAACATATACTTAGTCTTCATATTAGGTAAACCAATATATTTTTGCTGTCTGTTCTGAGAATTTATTTGACTTGGTTTAAATTTCACTAAATAATCCAGTAAATTAGTTATTGCTTCTAATGGCTATAAAAGTTCCAGAGGCTAAAAATGGCCTCTAATAGTGACAATGTCTTGAGTGTTTAATTAAAGTTTAAAGTAAACTTTAATTTAATCTATTTTAAAATAGATAATACATTCACACGAGTCATCCTTCTTGCAGTTTTTTTTTTTGAGTTGGAGTCTCAGTCTGTCGCCCAGGCTGGAGTGCAGTGGCATACTCATGGCCACCCCAGCGTTGACATGTTGGGCTCGGACGATCCTTCCGCCCCAGCCTTCCAAGAAGCCAGAAGTACAGGCGTGTGCTACCATGCCTGACTAATTTTTGATTGATTATAGAGATGAGGTCTAGCCAAGTTGTCCAGGCTGGTCTCAAACCTGTGGGCTCAGGCAATCCACTCGCCTAAGCTTCCCAAAGTGCTGGGATTCCAGGCTGAGCCACCGAGCCCACTTTCTTGCATGTATTTAAAACACAGGTAGCTACCTTTTTGATCTCTTGCATTATACAAACTGGTTGTATCCTGCCTGTTATAATCCCATGAGTTCCTTGACAAAGAATTTTTAAGAGAAATGACATCCTCCGGCAGGAGACCTCACAAAGAAGGCATCTATTCCATTTAATTCTGCAAACATTTATTGAGCCATACAGTGTGCCTGGGACAATGTTAGCTATTGCAGGGCATAGACATGTCATATGATTAAGAATATACTTTTCCTAATTAGAAAGAAGAGAGTAGCATGAAGGACTATTGGTAAGGGAATCTGATGCCTTCTACTTGACCCAGTTGGAAGAGTGGATAGAAAAAGTTTCCACCTCTCTCCAGCTGAGGCCTGGAGTTAAGGTTATATTCTTGGCCCTGTCTCCCTAACAGGGTGTCTCCCCAGCCCAGCAGCAGCCCTGTTCACAGCCAGGCTCAGTACAGGTCCAGGAACTTTGCTGGAAAATGGGTGTCTATCTTATAGTTTGTAGGGAAAGGGAAAAGCTAAGTCAAGCGTCCTCAACACCGGAATATTGAAGTAGCTCCAGTTTACAACTGAAGGGTTGCTCCAAGGTCTGAGTGTTCTCCAACCAAGTCTGAAAGGGCTGAATCCCTTTCCCAGCCACTGAGAAAACATGAAGTGTCTATCACTTATGGACTGAAAAGACACCAGAAGCCAAGGAAACCTCCAGAGGTGGCAGCAAGCATCTTCTACATGTCCCTTGTGTGGCCACACCTTCAGGTCCTACAGGGACTTGGGTAGGCAAGGTGGGGTAATGTGTACATGGTGGGAGGGAGTGAATGGCAGGCCATGGGTGTTTGCCAGGAATTACAGAGTATTGATGAGGAGGGGTAGAAATTATGAATCAGTGGGCATGTTTACACCTGTGTATCCTTTGTTCCTCAACAGGAATTTCAGATAGAGCTGCCCCTGGCCAGAAAATAAAACTTGTGCATCTACCATGACTGCCTTTTCCATTGGTCCTCAAGACTGAGCTTGGGACCTCTGGCTTCCACAGGGTAGCAGGCCACGACATGCTGCCTTGCTGTGGGCAGTGAGCCTACTGGTTGGGCTTTTGAAGTCTTTATTTGATCCTCCATTCAAATGCTCAGAAAAAAATTAATTTATAAGCAACTTTCTTTCCTGTGATGTTATAAAGAGGTTTCTAGTGGCTGAGCAAAGTGGCTCACACTTGTAATCCCAGCACTTTGGGAGGCTGAAGTGGGAGGATTACTTGAGCCCAGGAGTTCGAGACTTGCCTAGGCAACAACATAGCAAGACCTCATCTCTACAAAACAATCAAAAAATTAGCAGGGTGAGGTGGTATACACCCATAGTCCCAGGTACCACCTGAGGCTAGGACTTCGAGGCTGTGGTAAGCCGTGATCCTGCCATTGCACTGCAGCCTGGGTTACAGAGTGAGACCTTGACCAAAAAAAGAAAAAAAGTTTCTAGAGAGCAAGGGCTGCTGAATGGAACTTCACTGCTTAGTGTCCATTATTGTTTTGAGATATAAGAAGGTCACTGATAGTTTATTTAGTATACTGTCCTTTTGAATTAATTTTAATGACCATTAAAGAAAAAAAGATTGATAGGCTTTTCTTTCATTCCCAACCTCCCGCTCCCTAGTTTTCCCGTCTCCTTAAGGCTTTATTTACTTAATAGAGGTTTTCAGGAATTGAATTATTCGGGTGAGAGAGAGTATAGCAGCACCAAGTGAAGTATAACAAGCCGCATGTTTAACATTTCTAAGCAGCCACATTAAAAAGGCAAAAAGAGCGCGTAATCCCAGCACTTTGGGAAGCTGAGGTGAGTGGATTGCCTGAGCCCGCGGGTTCCAGGCCCACCTGGGCAACTTGGTGAGACCTCATCTCTACAATAAATCAAAAAATCAGACGGGCGTGGTAGCGTGCGCCTGTAATTCCGGCTACTCCGAAGGCTGAGGTGGAAGGATCGCCGGAGCCCAGCAGGTCGAGGCTGCGGTGGCTGTGAGTGTGCCACTGCACTCCAGTCTGGGCGGATGAAGTGAGGCTCCAACTCAAAAAAAAAAAAAAAAAAAAGGCAAAAAGAAACAGTTCACATTAATTTTAATATTTTGTATAATCCAGTATATCTAAAATATTATTTCAACATGTAATCAATATAAAAATAATTGATGGAACCAGGCACAGTGGCTCATGCCTGTAATCCCAGAATTTTGGGAGGCCAAAGTGGGAGGATAGTTTGAGGCCAGGAGTTTGAGACCAGCCTGAGTGACATAGTCAGACTTTGTCTCTGCGAAAAATTAAAAAAAGAAAAAGCCAAGCATGGTGACACATGCCTGTAGTCTCAGCTACTCGGGAGGCTGAGACAGGAGGATGGCTTGAACCCAGAAGGTTGAGGCCGCAGTGAGCCATGATCACATCACTGTACTCTAGCCTGGGCAACAGAGTGAGATCCAAGTCTCAAAACTGCAAATAAAAATAATTGGTGGGATATTTTACTCTTCATTTTGTATTACGTCTTTGAAATCTGGTGTGCCTTCTACACTTACGGCACCTCTCAATTTGGGCTGGCCACACTTCAGATGTCCAACAGTCCACGTGGCTAGTGGTTACTGTATTGGGCAGCACAGGCCTGGAGTGTAGGCCACGGTGTCTTCCTCGGAGATCCCCCTCGGCCTGCAGACAAAAAACCCTGTAAGCTGAATTCTAAGAGCACACAAGTGATGACACAGGCAGGCGGGAGCTCAGGACGGGGTGAGATGCAGGGATTGCAGCTGGGGTTTGCTGATAAAGGTGACGAGAAAGCTAGAAAGCGGAGGAGAAGACAGAAAGCCTGTGTGAGGCTGGGAGGTGGGACGCGGCCATCTGCAGGAGAACTCGGTGGAGGACCTGCATTCTGCTGCCTGGACAGGCAGGATTTTACCTGGGGCGACCTCTGGCTGACTGTTGCTCCTTTTTTTGTCTTTTCTCCTCCTTCCCGACCCCTATTCC
>NW_007252356.1:234040-240344 GCF_000164805.1 Carlito syrichta | reverse complement strand
TGCGCCGCCTGCGCACGCTCAACCTGGGCGGCAACGCGCTGGGCCGCGTGGCGCGCGCCTGGTTCGCCGACCTGGCGGAGCTGGAGCTGCTCTACCTGGACCGCAACCGCATCGCCTTCGTGGAGGAGGGCGCCTTCCAGAACCTCTCGGGCCTCCTCGCCCTGCACCTCAACAGCAACCGCCTCACCGTGCTGGCCTGGGCCGCCTTCCAGCCCGGCTTCTTCCTGGGCCGCCTCTTCCTCTTCCGCAACCCGTGGCACTGCGACTGCCACCTGGAGTGGCTGCGGGACTGGATGGAGGGCTCCGGGCGCGTCACCGACGTGCCGTGCGCCTCCCCGGGCTCCGTGGCCGGCCTGGACCTCAGCCAGGTGGCCTTCGGGCGCTCCTCCCATGGCCTGTGTATGGACCCCGAGGAGCTGAACCTCACGGCGTCCAGTCCAGGCCCGTCCACAGAACCAGCGACCACCACCATGAGCAGGTTCAGCAGCCTCCTCTCCAGGCTGCTGGCCCCAAGGGTCTCCGAGGAGGAGGCGGTCAACACCACCGGGGGGCTGGCCAATGCCTCCCTGAACGACAGCCTTCCTTCTCGTGGGTTGGGACGCTCAGGCTGCAGGCCCACGTTTCTTCTCGCCTCTTGTCTCCTGCTCGGCGTGTCCCAGCACGTGGTCTTTGGCCTGCAGATGGAGTGACCCCGCCACATTGGGGTAACTCAAACTGCCTTGGCCAGAGGAGGGAAAATTTGGTTAACTGGGTTTGGGGGTGTTTGTGGTGACGGGAGAGGGGACAAGATGTGAGCCGGTGGTGAAAATCACAGTGGAGAGTGGAAGGAACAGTTCGTCTCTGTAGATGACCCCAGGCAGCGGCGACCACTGTGCCCTTGTCACGTTGGCATCCATTGGAAAAGAAAAGCAAGAATTAACATGGGTCCTGGGGTGGAAAGGCTGGGAATCGGAAGCCTCTAGGGCCTCGCCTCCTCCCCTTCCCCCCATCTTCCAGGCAACAGTGCCTGCAATGCCTGAATTAGAGTCAATCCATTGGCCGAGTACCAAGAACTGTGCCAATTCTCCTGGCCAGGTGACACAATAAACCCACGCCCTTTGTTTTCCAGTACAATCCTCCTTCTCTACAGGGGCTTGGGGCCACCTTTAAAAAGGTGGACAGAGCATGAGAGAAGGGAGGTGGGAGAGAGGCTTAGACCCTAGGGGGTGGCGGTGGCTCCTGGGAATCCGAGATGTGTTAGGAGGTGTTTAAAACAAAGATCTGCTTCACTTACTCCATAGTTATCCCCAGGGGTGGCCTTAGCCACAAAGGAACTTTAGGGCAGGGTAGGGAAAAAGGGGTCAGTGGGATGTGTTTGTGCACAAATAGATTTGTAAAATCCGAAGACTTAAAAAAAAAAAGGTTAAACTGGACTTTTCAGAGCCTTTCATATGCTAACATGTATTATGACTCTCCGAGCAGGACTCAAAATCTTTTTTTTCTTAGCGTTTTGTGGGCAGCATGTCCAGAAGACACAGAGAATCTGTGTTAGCAGAGCAGGGAGTCTCCAGCTGGGATGTTTCCATTAGGTGTGGGAATTATTATGGGCTGCACACTCTGGGGCTGACAAACGACAAGGGGGAAGGAGGCAACCAGTAGCTGGGAATGGGGATTTAGAGATTTCTCAGCTTGGGAGTTGGCCAACTAGATGCCCCTAGGCCTGGCGGCCAGAGCAAAGGCCAACCTGCACCTGCATCGAGCATGCATGGCTTCTGGGTATGCTGTGCCTGGAGGCAGGCTACCCAATCCCATTCAGGGGCCCTACCAAGCCAGCTTTTCTCAGGGTTGCAGTGGAATGAGGTTCCTAGATTGAAGGTTGACTGTTTTGTTGGACGTGGGCTTGTTCGGTCCAGGCTGTATTCCAAACGCTGGCTCTGCCAGCCTGCCGTGCCCATCTCTGTAGTCAGCAACAGAAGCATCCTGAGCTGGTCACAACAGGCAGATTCCTGATGGCCGATGAAGCTCAAGTCAGGAAAAGTGCCATATGTCCTCTCGATACTTCTCAAGCTGTTCTCTCCACCGCATGCAATGACGACCGCGTTGGTCAACATTCTGGAAATCTGTAATCTTCTCAATGTCCTGGGCTCCTGTCTGTATTCGAAGAGGTGGTTTTTCCAAACCCACGTCCTTCTGTGTCTCTCCGTAGTACTAAGTATTAGAAATGTTGCCAAAATATCACCGAGGGCAGAGTATTCAAATAAGTTTCGACCATTAGTGGTCATCAACTCAGTGTAATGGGTTTTACATTTTTTTTAAAGCCAGCATCCCATGTAATATTACAAGAGTAAGCATTGTCTTGTGAAACTTCTTATTTGATTTGTATACATCTGTTCAAATGACATGTGTGTATGTGTGTATACTCGGTTTCTGTGTACAATTTTTATTATATTGTGGGCTATGGTTAAAAATGTGAAAGCTGCTTATCTGGAGCATGCATGATTTTTTAAAGACTTCTTATTTTGAAAAATTTTAAACCTACAGAAAAGTTGCAAGAATAGTAGATGGACACCTTGGTCATTCACCTAGGTTTCCCAGTTGGTAACGTTTTAGCATATTTGTTTTCTCTCTTTCTCTTTCCATTTTATTGTTATTGCTGTTTCTTACTGACCAAGTTCATTGTGAGCGTCATGACCCTTCACCCCCTAAATACTTCACCGTGTGTTTCCTAAGAACAAGGGTATTCTCTAATCCACAGTACCATGATTAAACACATCAGGAACTTTATCGTTGATAGGATACTATTATTTAAAATAGTCTCTATATTGAAATTTCAACAATTGTCAAAATGAGTTTAAGCAGCCGTTCTTTTTCTTATGAGTGGGGAATGAGGTTCCTAGAGCATGTGTTGTTTTGATTTGGTGACAGTTACTCAAAACTCTAAACCTGTTGATTGATTTTAATGCTCCAAAGCGAATTGATTCTCCAAATGCCTTTCCAAATGCGAGAATCAGAGTTGAGAGCAGAAATGTTTACTCAAACTGTTTGTTGTGGCCATGGTAACTGAGCAAGGATCACGAGAATCCAGGAGACCAGATCTCTGCGTTTGGGTAACCATGGTCGTCCACAGCAGACACGCAGCCTGGGTTACTGAGGAACAAGATACTGCCTTGAGAGAAATGTCATTCCTTTCATTTGGAGCGGGTTCGTGAGAGTCAGCCTGAAAGTGCTGCTCCAGTTCTGCCTAGGTGGTTAGATGGGCAGCTTTTTTTTTTTTTTTGAGTTGGAGTCTCGCTCTGTCGCCCAGACTGGAGTGCAGTGGCCGCTCCAGCCACCGCAGCCTCGACCTGCTGGGCTCCGGTGATCCTTCAGCCTCAGCCTTCCGAGTAGCCGGAATTACAGGCGCGCGCTACCACGCCCGCCTGATTTTTTGATTTATTGTAGAGATGAGGTCTCGCTGCCCAGGCGGGTCTCGAACCTGCGGGCTCAGGCAATCCACTCACCTCAGCCTCCCAAAGGCGCGGGATTACAGGCTGAGCCACCGAGCCTGGCAGATGGGCAGTTTTTTAATGAACATTTGCTTGGCTGAATATTTTTGAACAAGTATCAACACTGAAATAGCCTCCAGGGAGAAAGATTTTTCTAGAGCTACCCAGCCCAGTAGAATTCTGGGAACATGGTAGCTACCTAACTGCCAAACAGATCCGGAGCTGCCTGGAATGAGTTCCCAGTGAATTCGTGGCCATTATGGGCTATCGTGAACAGGGAGTGGGGTTCCCATTTTGAGTTCATTTTTCTCTCACCCCTTCGCTGACTAGTTAGTATCTTGGGTAATATTAGGTGCCATTAGATTCTGTTAAGCACAACTATGTGTACCAGTCAGGATGGGCCATGTTATGCTATGGTAACAAGCAGCACCCAAACTTCAGTGGCTTGTTGAGGTTTATTTCTTATTCATGCTACATGTTCAATGTAGGTTCATCAGGGTGAGGTCTGCTCATTGTAGGTACTCAGGGACCCAGGCTAACAAAAGATCCAGTATCTTAGGACACTCTTATCCAAACAGGAGGCTCTAGAAGGAGAGCTTGGAAGAATCACACATCACTCTTTAAAAAAAAGTTTTTAGAGGCAGGGCCATGTTCTATCTCCCAGGCTGGGGTGCAGTGGCAAGATCACAGCTCACTGTGGTCTCAAACTCCTGGGCTCAAGTGATCCTCCCGCCTCAGCCTCCTGAGCAGCTGGGACTTCAGGTGCGTGCCACTGTGTGCATCACTTTTTTTTTTGGAGTTGGAGTCTCACTCTGTCGCCCAGCCTGGAGTCAGTGGCATGCTCATGGCCACTTCAGCGTCAACCTACTGAGTTCAGGCGATCCTTCCGCCTCAGCCTTCCAAGTAGCCGGAACTATAGGCACACGCTACCACGCCTGGCTGATTTTTTGATTTATTGTAGAGATGAGGTCTCGCCAAGTTGCCTGGGCTGGTCTTGAATCCCTGGGCTCAGGCAATCCTCTCACCTAGGCCTCCCAAAGTGGTGGGATTATAGGCTTGAGCCACCGCGCCTAGCATGTGTATCACTCTTAAATGCTTCCACTGAGATGTGACACACATCGCTGCTCATATTTCATTGGCCAAAAAGACACATGGCTACACTTAATTTTACCGAGACAGAGAACTATGGTTCCCCATGTACCTAGGAGAGGAATTTTGGTGAACACCAGTAATGCTCCAAAGTACTGGTGGCTCCAAACTAGAGGCAAACCTGCACTTCTTAGAACTGGCAGAAGGAATAGAGACTTGAGGAGGAGATGTGGTGAACAGTCCACCAACCCTCAACTGGGTATCTGGGCACAGTATTTGCTCTAGCCAATAGGAACACTATAGCCTCTTTCTATTGGTTCTTTGAAGAAAACGAACAGACAGAAAATGTAGAGACAAAAGTTCATATTTTTCCTTTAAAAATGTTTTCCATACAGCTACCCAGCATGCAATATTCAATTCCCCAGAAGGTTGATCTTTGGAAAGTATTCTCGCTCAGAAAGCTCTCTGGATGTTTCTGAGCAGTTTCCCTGTAGTGGTTTTACAACCATGGTCAACAGCCCTCGTGCCTGCCCACCTCTTTGTCAGGGCACCACAGTGCTGCCCTCTAGAGGACACTATCTGCTGGGCACGACTGTCCTTGGCTGTTGGTCCCCTCAGCCACCCTCACCCTGATCTCAAGGGAGGGGACCCTCCTCTCCTTTTTGATCCTTGGGCCCAAAGACGGTTTTTAGGTGCTCCTCAATCCCTCACAGCCCAGAAGAGAACACCAGGCTAGGAAGTGAATGAGACTTTTCCAAAGGGTTGGTTATGATGGAAGAGAAATAAGTAGGCCATCTGACTACTGCTTGTTGTGGCCAAGTTGGCTTACCTTCCTTCCCTACCCACAGGCACCGGGAATGCCAAGGCCGCACTGTTTCTGAGACCAAACTCCCAGGGAAGACCCTTTTCTCGTCCCCTAGTCTAAGGTCTATCTCTCCAGCTCCACACAGGAAACGCTACTCTCCGGACAGTGACTGGCCCTGCCCTCAGCAGCGTTCCCCACAGGATGTCACACATAGTCCCATGGTGTGGGCCATCAGAGCTGAGGAGAACAATGAGTCCAGGTCCCCAGCCTGCCTGCCTGCCTGCCTGCCTTCTAGTTTCCTCGTCACCCCTGCTCCATGTTGCCTAAAAATTGCTGCTCAGAGCTCCAAAAGAACAAGCAATAATTCTGGGGACACCAGTTAGCCTAAAGTAACACAGAGTAAAGTAACACTCCTCTCCAGAAAGCACTGATGTCTGAGAGACTGGGAGATACTGCTCTGATAAAAGATACAGCAAGCCCTCCTTTTACAGTGTTGTGCGTATGACCAACGCTTTTATCTGGAAAGATACTCCCTTTTTCTATTATTAAATCGGATTCTTCACTCCCTCACACCCAGACTGTGTTCAGGTTTCTCTCATAGAGAGCGGGTGGGCCCTGCCTGTCCATTTGCACTGGGCTCAAAAGCTTCAGAGAGCAAAGGACTGCCTTTCTCAGGGGTCCCACATGTCTCCATCTTAGGCAGAATGGCTTGTGACATTAAATGAGTCTTCTAGGTTCCAGAAGCCTGAGAACTCCATCTTCACCCCATTCACACTTGGGGTGTGCCTTCATCTACTAGCTGTTGTGGGTGATGGGTGTGGGGTTGGCTCGGCCTTGGCCTCAGTGTAGTCAGCAAAGGATGAGGCGGGTAAGACTCATACTAAGGAAGGTAGTATTCTTGTGTTTTAAGCAGTAGTAACACTGAATCAGTACTCCCTTCCCCCTT
>NW_007252356.1:190990-234020 GCF_000164805.1 Carlito syrichta | reverse complement strand
CTTCCTTTCTCTTTCTCTCCCTGCTCCAGGACCTGGGCTGATTCAAGGATTTGGGCTGATTTGATCTCCTTTCTCCTGACACCAGAGCAGCCTCTGGTTTCAAAGAGCACTTTGGCGTGGCCTCCCCACTCCAGGCCAACTTCAGTTCCAGAATGAATGTTACTTCTATTCCTTCTATTTATGTTCCAGGCAGAGGAAATTTAGAAGCACTTACATAAACATTTGCAATTTTCAAGGGAGTTCCCTTGAAATTTTGCTGACTTTTACAACTGTGATCCTGAGAGGAGAAAAAGAGTTTTTGTTCACAGTCAGACTGACTGAAGCACCAACCCACAGGGAGGCCTATGGAGGTCTTTCTTTTGTGGTTCTTGGAAGCCTAGCAAGAGTTCCCTATGGGCCTATGTTACTTGGGGCAGAGGCCTGCTTGTGGCCCACTTGTGACCCATTAGCAAGTCATTTTAACTAGCAAGGTATTGCTAGTTACAACTTGCACTAAAAAATAATAATAACAAAGTAAATGAGGAAATTTCCACATGCATCACAGATAGTAAGAAAAGTATTTCGTTAAATTTATGCTTTGGCTGGGCGCGGTGGTCCACACCTATGATCCCAGCACTTTGGGAGGCCACGGTGTGAGGATTGCTTGAGGCCACGAGTTCAAGACCAGCCTGGGCAACATAGTGAGACCCTGTCCCTCCAAAAATTAAAAGAAAAACACACCATATTTGCTTCAGTGGTATACGTGTATGAGTGAGTGTGTACACCAGATCACAATAAAAGGTGTGTGTTTCTCTGTGGTCATGATTATATTTGAAAGCCAGCATCATAGATCAATTTGATTTCTTACTTGTTTTCAAAAAGCACGGGGTTGAAAGTAAAGTACAGGATTGCATTTCTTTGGTTTCCTATTCTTCTCCCAACCAATTTATTTTTCTGCACCCCTACCACACAGTAGACTTGCCTTATTTATGCCCTGTTTAAAGATATGGATCCAAAGAATTAAGATGGGCTTTCAGAGATCACCTGAACAATCAGGAGTCATAACTGAGATGCTCTTTGGCCTGAAAAGGCAGGATGAATTAGTATGTGCAGACCAGGCCGCTAACGAGTGCTGAGTTCCCGCAGTGAGATTCTATTTCACTTAATAAGTTAATAACTATTAACGAGAATATCTTTGAATGACCCTCTTGGTGTCTGGCAGTGATACTTATTAAAGCACTCAATAACATAAAAAAACTACCCAACAACCCAAGGGTAAACTATAGAGATTGTGATCATTTAGGATAAACCGCATATGCCACCTCTGTGCTCTGTAGCTAATATTATATATAACTGCCTCTCCAAAACTTTCCTAATTCTACTCCAAAATGCTTGTTGCTCTGGAACTCAAATGGTTCCCTCCCTCCTTCCTTCCTTCCTTCCTTCCTTCCTTCCTTCCTTCCTTCCTTCCTTCCTTCCTTCCTTTCTTTCTGTCTTTCTTTCTTTCTTTCTGTCTTTCTTTCTTTTTGAGTCAGAGTCTCATGCAGGCTGGAGTACAGTGGTATGATCATGGTTCGCCTCAGCCTTGACCTCCTGGGTTCAGGTTATCCTTCTGCCTCAGCCTCCTGAGTAGCTGGGAACCACAGGTGTGTGTCAACATTCCCAGCTAATTTTTAAACTTTTTTTGTAGAGATGAGGTCTTGCTATGTTGTCCAGGCTGGCCTCAAAGTCCTGGGCTCAAGCAGTCCTCTTGCCTCAGTCTCCCCAAGTGCCAGGATTATAGGTATGAACCATCACGCCTGACTTGGTTATTATTATTGATTGCCTATCATGTGCCAGGTAGGTAGGTAGTCAGTACCTAATCACTGAATTCTGTCATTTAGTTCTTGTAACAGTCTTGTGGCATAGGCATTGCTATCCCCATTTTACAGATGTGTAAACTGAGGTTTAGAGAATTAAGTGACTTGCCAAAGGTCCAGAGTGGCAAAACTGGGATTTGACTCCAAGTTTTTAAGTTTTGAACCCTGAGTAAACTTCCCTGCCTCTAGATAAGAAGGTGACATTTCTCTTCTGGAGCTAATAGTTGAAGTTCAGAAGAAATGACTTTTTTAAATTTCAAAAGAATTATACAGCATGACCAAGTGGGATTTATTTCAGGTATGCAAGGCTGGTTTGACATTTGAAAATTAATGTAATCTATCGTAATATTAACAAGCTAACGAAGAGAAAGCACATGATCATGCCAGTTGGTACAGAAAAAGCATTTTTCAAAATCTAATACCCACTCATGATAAAAATACTAAGCAAGTCAAGAGAAAGGAATGGGCCAGGCGCAATGGCTCACACCTATAATCCCAGCACTTTGGGAGGCCAAGGTTGTAGGATTGCTTGAGCCGAGGATTTCGAGACCAACCTGAGCAACATGGTAAGACCTTAGCTCTACAAAAAATAAAAAAATTAGGCAGGTGTGGTGGCGTGCACCTGTAGTCCCAGTTACTTGAGAGACTGAGGAGGGAGGATTGCCCAGGAGGTCGAGGCTTAGGTATGTTGCAATTGTGCCACTGCACTCCTGCCTGGGCGACAGAGTGAGACCCTGACTCAAAACCAAAACAAGACATTAAAAAAACAAAAAGAAATAGCACAATCTCACTTTGATGAAGAGCATTTACAAGAAACCTGCAGTTAATACCATACTTACTAGTGGAAGACTGACTGCTTTTCCCTTAAAATCAGGAAAGTCACTCTTACCATTTTTATTCAATCATGGTACTGAAAGTTCTAGCCGAGGCAATAACGCAAGAAAAATAAAAAAAGATATACAGATTTGAAAGGAAGAAATAAAACTGTCCTTATTTGCAAACAACATAATTTTCTTTTTTTGATTTCAATAGCTTTGAGGGGGTACAAATGGTTTTTAGTTACATGGATGCATTGTATGATGCTGAAGAAGTCGGGCACATTATACCCAGTAGGTGACTGTCCATTCCTTCTCTCTTCCCACCTTCCCCCTTCGGAGTCTCCAATGTCCCTTATATCCTTCTCTATGCCTTTGTAGCCTAGCTTAGCTTAGTTCCTGCTTATAAGTGGGAATATGCGGTGTTTATTTTTCTGGTCCTTTGTTACTTCTCTTAGGCTGATGGTCTCCAATTCCATCCAAGTTGCTGCAAAAGACTTTATTATTTCACTCTTTTTATGACTGAATAGTATTCCATGGTGTGTGTGTGTATCACATTTTCAGTTTCCACTAATCAATTGATGGGCATTTAGGCTGATTCCACATCTTTGCCATTGTGAATCGCAAACACCACAATTTTCTATGTAGGAAATTCCAAAAAACCTACCAAAAAATTTCTAGAACTAGTAAGCGTTCAGCAAGGTCACAAGATGTAAGATGAATACACAAAAATCAATCCTATTTGTATAAACTAACAGTGAACACATGGAAACCAAAATTAAAAACATAATATCGACCGGACTCGGAGGCTCAGCCTGTAATCTCAGCACTTTGGGAGGCCGAGGCGAGTGGATTGTCTGGGCCCGTGGGTTTGAGACTTGCCCGGGCAGCTTGGCGAGACCCCGTCTCTACAATAAATCAAAAATTAGCCGGGCGTGGTAGCACACGCCTGCAGTTCCAGCTACTTGGAAGGCTGAGGTGGAAGGATCGCCGGAGCCCAGCAGGTCTTGGCTGGGGTGGCTGTGAGCGTGCCATTGCACTCCAGCCTGGGGTACGGAGTGAGACTCCAACTCAAAAAAAAAAACACAACAAAAAAAACCATAATACCATTTATAAACAATCTAAGGAAAATGAAATACTTAGGCATACTCTTAACAAAATATGTACAGGATGTGTACAAGATGCTGATGAAAGAAATAAAAAAAGATGTAAATAAATGAAGAGGCACATTGTACTCATGGATTAGAAGGCTCAACATAGTAAAGACGTCAGTTCTCTCCAAATGGTTCTAGGGGAATAATGCAATTCCTATAACAATCTCAGTAAGGTTATTTGTAGACACAGGACAAGTTTATTTAAAAATGTGTATTGGCCATGTATGGTGGCTCACACCAGTAATCCCAGCACTCTGGGAGTGGAGGTAAGAGGATTGCCTGAGCCCAGGGGTTTGAGACCAGCTCAGGCAGCTTGGTGAGACCTCCTTTCTAAAATAAATAAGAAAAATTAGCCAGGTGTGGTGGTGCTGGCTTGTAGCTCCAGCTACTTGGAAGGTAGAGGCGGAAGGATAGCCTGAGCCCAGCAGCTCGAGGCTGCGGTGGCTGTGAGCCTGCCACTGCACTCCAGCCTGGGCAACAGAGTGAGATTCCGACTCAAAAATAAAACAAACAAACAAGTAAATAAAGTGAATATGAGCACACTGGTGCATGCCTAGTCTCAGCTACTTGAGAGGCTCAGGTGGGAGGATTGCTTGAGGTCAGGAGTTTAAGGCTATAATGTGCTATGATCGTGCCTGTTAATAGCCACTGCACTCTAACCTGGGCAACATAGCAAGACCCTGCCTCTTAAAAAATGTACATGGAAAGACAAAATCCCTAAAATAGCTAAAACAATCTTGACAAAGAAGAATAAAGTGGGAAGAATCCCTCTATGTGATACTAAGGCTAACTATTTAACTACAGTAATCATGACAGTGTGGTGAACATAGAAATGTAGATCAATGAGTAGAATAGAGAACCTAGCAATAGACTGATGCAAATATTCTCAGCCTTTTTTTTTTTTTGACAAAAGTACAAAAGCAATTCAATGGAGAAAGGATAACTTTTTCAAAAAATGGTGTTGGAACAATTGGATATCCTTAGGGAAAAAAATGAACTGTGTACAAAAATTAACTCAAAATGAATCATGAAATTAAATGTAAGATATAAAATTTTAAAACTTTTAGAAAGAAAATAGGAGAGAATCTTTGGATTCTAGGGCTAGGCAAAGAGTTATTAGAACTGAGGAAAAATTAACAAATTCTCTTTCATCAAAATAAAAAAATTTTGTTCTGCAAAAGCCCATGTGAATAGGATAAAAAGACAAGCCATGGTCTGGGAGAAAATATTTGCAAACCACATATTCCACAAAGGAATTTTAAGGTTCAACAGTTAAGGAAAAAAAATAGGCAAAAGGCATGAACAGACATTTCCCAATAGCAAATAAGCATATTAAAGGATGTTCAATATAGTCATCAGACAAATGCAAATTCAAACCACAATGAGATAATACCTATCAGAATGGCAAAAATGAGTAGTGACAACACCAGACGCTGACAAGGATGGGGAGAAACTGGGTCAGTGAGAGATGGCTGATGGGACTGTATAAAGATATAGCCATTCTGGAAAATATTCAGCAGTTTCTTTTTTTTTTTTTTTTTTCTTTTTTTTGAGTAGGAGTCTCACTCTGCCGCCCAGGCTGGAGTGCAGTGGCATACTCATGGCCACCGCAGCCTTGACCTGCTGGGCTCCGGCGGTCCTTCCACCTCAGTCTTCCAAGTAGCCGGAACTATAGGTGCGCACTACCATGCTCGGCTGATTTTTGATTTATTGTAGAGACAAGGTCTTGCCAAGTTGCCCAGGCGGGTCTCGAACCCACAGGCTCAGGCAATCCTCTCACCTCAGCCTCCCAAAGCTCGGGATTACTGACTGAGCCACTGAACCTGGCCTACGGTTTCTTACCAAATTAAACAAGTAACTATCATATGATCTAGCAATTGTACCCCTGGGCATTCATCCGAGAGAAATGAAAACTTATGTTCATACAAGAACTTGTATGTGAATAATGTTCACAGCAACTTTAGTCACAATAACTAAGAACTGGAACTAGCTCAGGTGTCCTTCAACGGGTCACTGCTTAAGCAAACTCTGGTATCAGTTTTGAGCTTTCCTCTAGTAATTTTCCAACTAGTAATTTTCATTACCAAAAATGATTTGCTTTCTCTATTTTTTAAATAAGTTTTTCCTAGCTTTAAAAATAAATTTGGCTGGGTGCCATGGCTCGTGCCTGTAATCCTAGCATTTTGGAAGGCTGAGGTGGGAGAATCGCTTGAGCCCAGGAGCTCAAGACCAGCCTGGGCAGCATAGCAAGACCCTATCTCTACAAAAAAAATCAAAAAATTAGCCATGCATGGTGGCGTGCATCTGTAGTCCCAGCTACTCGGGAGGCTAGACGGAAAGATTGCCTGAGCCCAAGAGGTCAAGGCTGTGGTGAGCTGGAACCACGCCACTGCTCTCCAACTTGGGCGATGGAGTAAGGCCCTGTCTCAAAAAAAAAAAATTAAATTTCATCAGTAAAACAGAACATTGTGAACAGTATCATCAGAAGCTTCTCTTGGGATCTGAAATGTCTCTCTCTGGAGCTGGGAAGTGGCATCGTGTATTTCCCTGACATGTTTTTTGCCCTTGTAAAATAGCATCCTCTGGGTGGAAGCTGGTCTTCAGGTGAACAAAGACACTACAGCACTCCAGTAATTTCAGGTTATGGCTGCCTAGGAACGACTTGTGTGCTTTCTGGTTTCGCTGGAACATGGCTGACTTCACAGGGCTTGCTTGTTGTGACTAATGCAGCAGCTGCAGGAACAGCCTTCTGGAAAGACAAAACCAGCATCATTTGTCTCACCTTCCACTGAGTGCTTGAAGCTTCCATTTCCTCATTAGGAAAATTCCTTTAACCTCAAAGAGCTATTGTGAAGAGTGAAACGCAGAAATAGCTGTGAAGCACTTTGCCCGAGCCAAGGAAATGTGAGTCACCACTTGAGTCTAAGTAGGACTGGCCTCAGCTGTGAGTAACATAAACCCCCAAATACCAGTGGCCTCAACAAGGTAAAAGTTTAATTCTCTCTCATAATAAAGTCCAGGAGTGTGACAACATGGATGAAACTGGAGGACAGTACGTAAGTGAAATGAGCCAGTCACAGAGGACAAATACTGTATGATCTCACTGATATGTGGGATCTAAAAGAAACAGATCAGAAGCAGAGAGTGGAATGGTGGTGACCAGAGGCTGGGGGAGGAGGAGTTGGGGAGATGGTCACAGGGCACAACATTTGTATAAGTTCAAGAGATCTGGCCAGGCACGGTGGCTCACGCCTATAACCCCAGCACTTTGGGAGGACAAGGTGAGAGAATTGCCTGAGCCCAGGAGTTCGAGACCAGCCTGGGCAACTTGGCGAGACCTCGTCTCTATGATATATCAAAAAATTAGCCGGGCTTGGTGGTGCTCGCCTGTGGTTCCAGCTACTTCGAAGGCTGAGAGGTGGAAAGATCACCTGAGCCCAGCAGGTTGAGACTGCGGTGGCTGGGAGCGTGCCACTGCACTCCAGTCTGGGCAAGAGTGAGACTCCTACTAAAAAAAAAAAAAAAATCTAGTGTTTAACACGGTGCTAATAGTTAATAACAATATATTGCTATGTAACAAAGCTCCACATGTACCCCCTGAATTTAAAATAAAAAAAGTATACTTGCAAAGTCCTAACAGAGTGGATTTTAAAATGCTCTCACCATAAAAACAATGATCAATACGTGAGGTAATGGGTATGTTAATTAGCTTGATTTGGCTATTCCACAATGTATACATATATCAAAACATCATGTTGTACACCATGAGTATATATACTTTTTCTTGATTAAAAATAAATAAGTAAAGGCTGGGTGTAATGTCTCATGCCTGTAATCCCAGCACTTTGGGAGACCGAGGTAAGAGGATTGCCTGAGCCCAGGGGTTCAAGACCGGCCTGGGCAACTTGGCAAGACCTCATCTGGACAATAAACCAAAAAAAAAAAAAAAAAAAATTAGCCAAGCATGGTGACGTGCACCCGTAGTTTCGGCTACTTGGAAGGCTGAGGTGGAAGGATCACCTGAGCCCAGCAGGTCAACGCTGGGGTGTCTGTGAGCATGCCACTGCACTCCAGCCTGTGCCACAGAGTGAGACTCCAATCAAAAAGATAAAAAATAAAAATAAATAAAATAAATAAGTCTGGGTGTGGTGGCTCATGCCTGTAACCTCAGCACTTTGGGAGGCCATGACAGGAGGATTGCTTGAGCCCAGGAGTTCAAGACCAGCCTGGGCAACAAAGCAAGATCTCATCTTTACAAAAAATTTAAAAAGTAACCAGGTGTGGTGGTGTGTACCTATAGTCCCAACTATTCAGGAGGCTGAGGAGGAGGCTGCAGTGAGCCATGATTGTGCCACTGCACTCCAACCTGGGTATCAGAGTGAGACTCTGACTAAAAACAACAAATAAAAGAAAGAAAGAAAGAAAGTCAGATGGAGGATGTCTGGAGCCTGTGTGGCCGCTTTGCTCACAAAGCTCTTAAGACCCAGATTCCTCATATATTGTTGTTCTATTGTGTGTGGTTTCTAGGCTCACAGTCATCTCATGATCCAAAAGTGCTGCCAGAACACCAGCCAACACACCCACATTCTAGCCAAAAGGAGGGAGGAAGGGCGCAAAGAAGAATATGTCTTCTTCTATTAAGATTACTCTGTAAGTTGCACATACTCCTCTGCTCACATCCTATTGGCCAAATCTTAGTCATGTGACCAAGTCAAACTGCAAGGAGGCTAGGAAATGTAATTTGTATCCTATTTGGCCATGTACCCAGATAAATAATGAGAGTTCTGTTACTGTAGGGAAAAGGAAATTATAGGAAAAAGGGAGATTGCCATGACTTGGCACCCTAGGACAGTAGAGGCCCATTCTGTCACTTCCACGCTTCCACTGGTGACCTATGGGAAGATTGTACCCTCTGCCAACAGACTTTGATCACGGCAACAAAAAGATGCACAAGTGTGCTTTCACATCAAGCCAAGCCAACCTTCTCTGGTCTCATCTGGCTTACAAGTCAACCCCTCCTTTCCCGCCGCTTGGGAGAGCTCGCCCTTTGCAAACTCTGGCTGGGCTCTGGCTGTGCTGATTGAATCCAGTCATGCCCTGGGCCCTCGGGATGCTCGCCGGGTCTTGCTTGGCGTGAGTGTGGGTGAAAGCAAGGGCTCAGCTTGCCACCGTCAGGGCTCTGCTCTCTGCTCTAGCCTGGCTCCCGGCCTGCAGCAGCCCTCTTTGACCTCCCCGCAGGTCCCAGCAGGGAAGGAGTGCTCTCACCGCCACGACTTCCCCCATTCCTATGACCCCCTCCAGTCCCGCATGGGGACAGCAAGCAATTTCTGAAAACATACAGGGGCTGGGAGCTGGCTTTTCTTCTCTCTAGAACTTGGTGGCTCAATATCTACCTCAAACATTCCCATGTGAGAAATCAAGTGACTTTGAGATAAAACGACTTAACCTCCTCAGGGCTCAGTTTCTGCATCTATAGATTGGGCATGTCGATACCTCCCTCCCTCCAGGATTATTTTGAAGACTAAACGGTGTCACTGTGACTTTACCTGGCACACAGTAGGTGTCACTTAACAAACGTGGGCTTCTTTCCTCCTATAACCACCCACCCACAGCACACAGGCTGGATATATTTTCTTAAGGCAGACCTAGCAAGTTTCTATCACAGCAGGGGGACTTTTCCATGGCGTTACTGTGTCATAGCCAATTCTCCCTCTGCCCATGGGTACGAGCAAGAAAGGCCCCAAATAAGCCTGATTCTCAACAGTCTGTTGTGAAAGGTGTTCCAGATCAAAGAGGCGTGACAACTAAGTGCATGTGACTCTGAGCTGGAAGAAACCTTGCTATAAAGGACAGTATCAGAGCAGTCAGGGAAATTTGAAAATGGACTTGATACGAGTATTGTGTTAAAGTAGAATTTTCTTTTTCTTTTCTTTTCTTTTTTAAGTCGGGGTCTCTGTTGCCCAGGCTGGAGTGCAGTGGCACAATCATGGCTACCGCAGCCTCAGCCTTCTGGGCTCAGGCGATCCTTCCACCTCAGCCTCCTGAGTAGCTGGGAGCACAGGCACATGCCACCATGCCTGGCCATTTTTAATTAAAAAAAAATTTTTTTTTCTGTAGAGATGCTTACTATGGTGCCCAGGCTGGTCTCGAATTCCTGGGCTCAAGCAGTCCTCTCGCCTCGACCGCCCAAAGTGCTGAGATTACAGGTGTGAGCCACCACACCCGGCCAGATTTTCAGAAGTTTATCATTGCATTGTGGTTATGTCAGAAAATGTCCTTGTTCTTAGGATATACATGCTGAAGTATTTAAGAGTGAGGTATCATGATGTGTGCAACTTATTGTCAATTGGTTCAGCAAAAGCGAATTATATACATAGACATCTAGAGAAAATATGGCAAATTGTGAATAATAAGGGGATCTAGGAGAAGAGCTCATTAGGGCTCTTTTTTTTTTTTTTTTTTTTGAGTCGGAGTCTCACTGCCTCCCAGGCCAGAGTGCAGAGGCACGCTAACAACTACCACCGCCGCCACCTGCTGGGCTCAGGTGATCCTTCTGCCTCAGTCTTCCAGGGAGCTGGAGCTACAGGCATGCACCACCATGTCCGGCTAATTTGTTTTTGATTTATCGTAGAGACAAGATCTCGTCCAGTTGCCCAGGCTGGTCTCAAACCCCTGGGCTTAGGCAATCCTCTCGCCTCGGCCTCCCAAAGTGCTGAGATTACAGGTTTGAGCCACCACACCCGGCCCATCAGCCACCACACCCGGCCTATTACTCATTGTAACAGTCTCACAACCTTTATGTGGATTAAACATTTTTTCAAAGTAAGTTTAATTGTTTTAAAATGAAGAGATATAAGAAAATTTCTTTTTAAAGATTGGACATGCTCTGGGGTAGTTCACACCAGGATGAGCACTTTCTAGTAGGGGGAGGTGATGTTTCAGCATCTCAGGCTAGTGTAAGATACCAGTTTATGTCCAGGCAGCCTTCTCCCTTGGAATACGAGGCAGTGTCTGGCTGGGCAGAGGTGCTTGGGGTGGCAGGGGCACGGGGGCAATCAGTAGACAAAGAGCTGGGGAGGACCCGGCCTAGGGTCCCAGAGGAAGCCACGGAGAGTCTGGTGCCAGGGCCAGAGGGGAGGATCAGAGAGGTTGGGGGCCTTGGGTTACCCTGTTCCTGACAAACACTCAAACTTTTCCCCGTTCCGGTTCACGAATTAGCTGTCCACTTCTGGATTCTTTACAGGGGAAAGGTCAAGCTCAAAACCACAGACAAAGCCAGGGTAGCGGTGGGAAGGAAATCACTCCTGTCAGCATCAGGTGCCTTTGCTTATTGTTCACCCACTAAACATTTATGAAGAGCTTCCTCTGTGCTGGGCACAGAGCGGGGTCCTGGGGGTTTAATCATAAGACACAGGAGTTTCATATGGAGATGCAGTGCCCATTGGGGAAGACAGGAGGGGCTTGTGCCTAGGGGAGTCAGAGAAGGCTTCGGAGAGGAAATGGTGCTTGAAGTGAGCAGGGGCCCTGGCTGGACAAGGAGGAAGGGCATTCCCAGCTGAGGGAACAGCATGTGCAAAGCCAGAGAACCGCGGCCCGTGGTAGGCAAAGACAAGGTGGTTGAGGCCATGGATGCGTGGTGGGGGATGATGGGAAATGAAGCTGAAGAGTAAGCAGAGGACTGGAAGCATTTAATGAGCACTTAACTATGTCCCTGTACTGTGTTAAGTACTTTATATTGTCTGGCTGAATTTCCATAGTGACACTATGAAGCAGATGTTATTATTATCCCCATTTTACAGATTAGTCAATTGAGAAGCAGAGATGCTAGGCACATTGATGAAGACTGCCTAACGAGGACACAGTAGGACTGGGACTTGAACTAAGTCTGTTGGATCTCAGGACCTAGCCTCTTAAACAATAAGACATTGGCCGGGCTTGGTGGCTCAGCCTGTAATCCCAGCACTTTGGGAGCCGAGGCGAGTGGAGTGCCTGAGCCCGCGGGTTCAAGACCAGCCTGGGCAACTTGGCGAGACCTTGTCTCTACAACAAATCAAAAAATTAGCCAGGTGTGGTAGCGCGTGACTGTAGTTCCAGCTACTCGGAAGCCTGGGGTGGAAGGCTCGTCGAGCCCAGCAGGTCAGCGCTGGGGTGGCCATGAGTGTGCCACTGCACTCCAACCTGGGTGACAGAGTGAGACTCCAAATCAAATAAAAAAAAAAAAAAGAAAGAAAGACTGGTCCAGATGGAAGGATACATGATGACTGAGGACAATGTGTGTTACTGGACCAGAAAAAGGATATTAGTTGGGCAATGGGTAAAATTTGCATAATGTCTCTAAATTAGATAATAGTAATGTATCAGTGTTAATTTCTTGGTTTTCATCATTGTATTATCACATAAAATGTTAACATTTAGGGACTCTGAATATATATATTTTAAAAGTCATCTATTAGGGTAGCCCAAAGAATCCTGGGGTGAGCCTGGTAATCTCAGCTACCTGGGAGGCTGAGACAGGAGGATCACTTGAACCCAGAAGTTTGAGACCAGTCTGGGCAGCATAGTGAGACCCTGTCATTAAAAAACAAACAAACAGCCGGACTCGGTGGCTCAGCCTGTAATCCCGCGCCTTTGGGAGGCTGAGGTGAATGGATTGCCTGAGCCCGCGGGCTCAAGACCCGCCTGGGCAGCGAGACCTCATCTCAACAAAAAATCAAAAAATCAGCCGGACGTGGTAGCGCACGCCTGTAATTCCGGCTACTCAGAAGGCTGAGGCGGAAGGGTCGCCGGAGCCCAGCAGGTCGAGGCTGCGGTGGCCGGGAGCGGCCACTGCACTCCAGTCTGGGTGACAGAGTGAGACTCCAACTCAAAAAACAAAACAAAACAAAACAAAACAAAAAAAACCAAACAGACAAACAAAAAATCTGGGATGGACCAGATATTCAATAGTGGGAGAAAAAAAAGAAAACTCCAACTATTTTTGGGGGGTCCCTCTAAAGTCCCATGGTCAGTGCTGCTGGACACACAAGTCAGAATCTCTGTCACCTCTGTCCCAACAGCCAGATGTCTCTGCTGTCACATTGATCATAAAGCTCATCAGATACTTAACTTCCTCATGGTGCTTTCTTCAGATACCAGGTGCCATAGGAGGCAGAACCTAGATAACATGCATGTGCCTGCTGTCAGCTGCGAGGGAAACCGAGCAAAAGGGCTTATGGCATCTACTTTGGGGAGATTTACTTATCATGTAGGAAATTTCACATTTCAGAGATTATTTGAAAGATGCCAGGCCCATTCTGTGGCTTACCTCTTCAGCTTCTTAATCATGTCTTTTGACACAGATCTTAATCCTTAAGATCTTAAATGTAATAGTCCATTGAAACAGGACACAAAAAACATAATCTCTGTGGTTTGTGCTTTTTGTGTCCTGTTTCCTTTAGCTTGGAAATGATACACTCTTTTATTTGGGGTTTTAATGGTTGCTCTAAATTTGCATCCTTCTTACAAAAGTCTAATATTATTTAATGTTGATCTCTTCTCCCTTGGCAGTGTACAGACCATAGACATATTAACTCTACTGACCTCCTTCCCAGCTTACCTGTCAGAGTTATCGCGTATATTAATCCTATGAATATTTAAAACCCAACAAGACATTATTGCTATTTGTTTATACAGATGTGTCCATCTATTTACTGATTTCTCACCTCACATCCCTAATTATTCTTTGCTGTTTGTCAGATATTGTGTCTGCTAAATTCTTTGAGGCCTGGGTTGATGCTAACGTCCTCCAGATATGAATGCCGTTTTCTTCTGCAATTCTTCTGGACACAAGCAATCTGGGATCGCCTCAGACAAATGTCAGGGCTTGAGAAGATTTGAAACTTAGCACTCGCTGGGGGGGGCCTTTCTGTTTCAGGTTCGCTTTTCCTTCTAGGAGGTACATTTTCAGGGTCCCCACTGAAAGTGAGGGAGCACATTAGCCCCTCACCCCAGCAGACACACCTGGACCCCAATCCCTTCCCCCACCCCTGCAAAGCTGCTCGACCTGGAATGGGCAATGCCATCTTGAGGAGAAGTGGCCCTAACTGCTCCCTCGCTTGGTCATCAGTTTGCTCCCAGATCCTGGCCCAAAGTCTTGTTAGTTTGCCAACATTTCCAAGCAGATGTTTTTAATATTTCAATCAGCTGTTGTAGTTGTCTTAAGTATGAGCGTTGGTTCAAATTACATAGTGTGCTATTAGTGAAATGTAAGGGCCCTCATTAAGACTTTTGTCTTTATCTTATGAGACTGGTCTCGTTATGTCTCCTGGGCTCAAACAGTTCTCCTGTCTTAGTCTTCCAAGTTGCTGGAACTACAGGCATGAGCCACCAGGCTTGAATCTTAAGACTTTTCCCCTCCTCCTTCTCCTCCTCCTCCTCCTTTTTTCTTTTGAGTTGAAGTCTCACTCTTGTTGCCCAGGTTGGAGTGCAGTGACACGCTCACGGCCACCGCAGCCTCAGCCTGCTGGGCTCAGGCAATCCTTCTGCCTCAGCCCTCCAAGTAACTGGAACTACAGATGGAATCCTCTGGCTCCGGCCTCCCAAAGTGCTGGGATTACAGGCTGAGCCACTGTGCCCAGCCTCTTTTTTTTTTTTTTTTTTTTTAAATCAGGGTCTCACTCTGTCACCCAGGTTGGAGTGCAGTGGCACAATCAGGGCTGACCGCAGCCTCGACCTCTTGTGCTCATGTGATCCTCCAACCTTGGCCTCTTGAGTAGTTGGGACTATAGGTGCATGCCATCACCCCCCAGCTAACTTTTTGATTTTTTTTTTTTGTAGCGATGAGGTCTTGCTATCTTGCCCAGGCTGGTATTGAATTCCTGGGCCCAAGCAATTCTCCTGCCTAAGCCTCCCAAAGTGCTGGGATTACAGGCACGAGCCATCATGCCTGGCCACACTTTAACTTCTTTTTTTTATTTTTATCTTTATTTTAATTTTTTTTTTGAATTGGAGTCTCACTCCGTCGCCCAGACTGGAGTGCAGTGGCCGCTCCCGGCCACCGCAGCCTCGACCTGCTGGGCTCTGGCGATCCTTCCGCCTCAGCCTTCCAAGGAGCTGGAACTACAGGCGGACGCTACCATGCCCGGCTAATTTTTTGATTTATTGTAGAGATGAGGTCTCGCTGCCCCAGGTGGGTCTCGAACCCGTGGGCTCAGGTAATCCACTCATCTCAGCCTCCCAAAGGTGCGGGATTACAGGCTGAGCCACCGAACCCGGCTTATATTTTAACTTCTAATTGTCTTGATTATTTGTGAGTTTCTAGAAAGGCCATTGCAATTTATTCTATGAATTGCCTGTATATTCCTTTGCTCATTTTTTGTCCCCTTTAAAAGTGATTTTTAGGCTGGGCTCAGTGACTCAGCCTGTAATCCCAGCACTTTGGGAGGCCGAGGAGAATGGATTGCCTGAGCCCGTGGGTTCGAGACCAGCCCGGACAACTCAGCAAGACCTCGTCTCTACAATAAATAAAAAATTAACCGGGCGTGGTAGCGCGTGCCTGTAGTTCCGGCTACTTGGAAGGCTGAGGCGGAAGGATCGCCGGAGCCGAGCAGGTTGAGGCTGGGGTGGCTGGGAGCGTGTCACTGCACTCCAGCCTGGGCGACAGAGTCAGACTCCAACTCAAAAAAAAAAAGGTGATTTTTAGTTCTTTTTAGATTCCAGACGCTAATTCCTTATCAAGTAACCTGTGCTGCTACCCTCATCTCCTGGGCTTATCTTTTCAGTTGGCTTATGGGGACTTTTGTAAGCAGAACTTTTTAGTTTTCAACTTAAATAGATTTAACTTGATCAATCTTTTTCTTTTCTTTTCTTTTTTGGAGTCGGAGTCTCACTCTGTTGCCCGGGCTGGAGTGCAGTGGCACGATCATGGCTCACCGCAGCCTCGACCTTCTGGGCTCAGGTGATCCTTCCTCCTCAGCCTCCCAAGTAGCTGGGACTACAGGTGCGCGCTACTACACCTAGCTAATTTAAAAAACCTTTTTGTAGGGATGAGGTTTCACAATGTTGGCCAGGCTAGTCTTGAACTCCTGGGATCAGGCAATCCTTTCCCTTCAGCCTCCCAAAATACTGGGATTAGAGACATAAGCCGCCACACTTGGCCAACTTTATCAATCCTTTTCTTTTAAGGTTTACACATTTTGAGTTTCATTTAAGCAATCCTCCCCTACCCTGTGGTCATGAAAAATATATTATAATATATATCACATATACATAGTTCAATATGTGCATGTATGTGTGTATATATGTAATATTTCAAGCTTTTAAGATTTACTTTTCATTGTTAGATCATCTAAAATTTAAATTAAATTAAATTAAAGTTTATTTTAATTTAAATTTAGCCATGTAAAATTTTATTTTTGGACCGGGCACAGTGGCTCACACCTGTAATCCCAGTACTTTAAAAGGCTGAAGCGAGAGGATTGTTTGAGCCCAGGAGTTCAAGATCAACCTGACACAGCGAGACCTCGTCTGTACAAAAATATTCAAAAATTAGCTGGGCATGGTGGCATGCACCTGTAGTCCCAGCTACTTGGGAGGCTGAGGCGGAAGGATCGCCGGAGCCCAGCAGGTCGAGGCTGCGGTGGCCGGGAGCGGCCACTGCACTCCAGTCTGGGAGGCGGAGTGAGACTCCAACTCAAAAAAAAAATTGGTCTCGTTCTATCCAGAGTGTATACCTTTGATATATACATATGGAGGGAGAGAAAGAAAAATTAAGGTTTCAGGGACAGGGCCCAGTGGTTCAGGCCTGTAATTCCAGCACTTTAGGAAGCTGAGACAAAAGGATTGCTTGAGTCCAGGAGTTTGAGACCAGCCTGAACAACATAGTGAGACCCTGCATCTACAAAAAAATTAAAAAATCAGCCAGGTGTGGTGGCCCGCACCTGTAGTCCCAGCTACTTGGAAGGCTGAGGAGGGAGGATCAACTGAGTCCAAGAGGTCAAGGTTGTGGTGAGCCATGATCGTGCCATTGCACTCCAGCCTGGGCAACAGAGTGAGACCCCAACTTGGGGAAAAAAAAGGATTTCAGGGAGGAGGTAGGGGCCCCCCCAAAGTTCTCAGTACTTGAATACTCTCCTCACCCACTGCTTACAACCAGCCCAGCAGATGGATGCTGCTCTCTGAATTTTATCCATGAGAAAACTGAGCTTAGGACATTGAGTAAGTTGCCTAAGGTACTCAGATGCAAAAGGCAGCACTTGGGTCGTGCACAGCCAGGACCCTATCTGTTCCTACCCCATGCCATCAGCTCGAAAAGGAAGGGAACACCTCGGACAGGTATGTGGTGTGAAGACTGAGCCATGGAATTTTCCCTGAGATGTTTCCTCAATGTCACTTTGACTAAGGGAACAAGCAAATGAGTCTGTGTGACATTAAAAATTGTATATCAACCGGGCTCGGTGGCTCAGCCTGTAATCCCGTGCTTTGGGAGGCCGAGGTGAGTGAGTTGCCTGAGCCCGTGGGTTCGAGACCCGCCTGGGCAACTTATCAAGACTCATCTCTACAATAAATCAAAAACTAGCCGGGCGTGGTAGCGCGCGCCTGTAGTTCCAGCTACTCGGAAGGCTGAGGCGGAAGGATCGCCGGAGCCCGGCGGGTCGAGGCTGCGGTGGCTGGGAGCGGCCACTGCCCTCCAGTCTGGGCGACAGAGTGAGACTCCGACTCAAAAAAAAAAAAAATGTATATCTAGGTCAGGCGTGGTATCTGATGCCTTTAATCCCAGCTTTGGGAGGTCAAGGCTGGAAGGTTGCTTAAGGCCAGGAATTCAAGACCAGCCTGGACAATATAGTGAGACCCTGTCTCTACAAAAAAAAAAAAAAAGCCAGGTGTAGTAGCACACGCCTGTAGTCCCAGCTACTCAGTAGGCTGAGGTGGAATGATCCCTTGAACCCAGGAGTTTGATCATAGCCCACAGTGAGCTATGATTATGCCACCACATGCTAGCCTGGACAACAGAGCGAGACCCTGTCTCTGAAAAAATAAAAATAAAATAAAGAATACATCTTTAAAATATTGCAAGTAAACTTGTAAAATAAAGAAAAACTTTATTGCTTGACCTAATCATCAATACCACCGGTCTTTGAATTTTGGGATATTTATTCATGGTCAAGAGCTCCCAGATCAGATGACTAATTCCTGCAAATCACTAGGTACCTGGATCATCATAATAGCTACTCAGTCAGTGGTACCGACTGACTATTATTTTTAGACTCTGTTCTTAAAACTGATTCAGAGAAATATAATTATTGTATTCAGAATAGAAACCTTTATTTTTATTTTGCTGGTTCTTGGTAGACGTTACCATATTACTTTCAGTACTTTGAGCAATGTTTGAAAATACGTTTCCTCAACACACACGCTTTGGGTATTATACTTTTAAAATCTGCTAATGAACAGGTCAGTATGAACACCTCAAGAATTTTTTAAAAAATTTAATTTACATAGCCATCCCAGTGTCAACCTGCTGGGCTCAGGCGATCCTTCCGCCTCAGCCTTCCAAGTAGCCGGAACTACAGGCACATGCTACCATGCCTGGCTAATTGCTTGATTTATTGTAGACGTGAGGTCTTGTCAAGTTGCCCAGGCTGGTCTCAAGCCTGTGGGTTCAGGCAACCCTCTCACCTCGGCCTCCTAAAGTGCTGGGATTATAGACTTGAGCACCTGGCCGAGCTATTTTTCAATACTTTTAAAAAAATAGTAGCTCTAGTCATAGTCTGTTAAGTGTTCATGTCCTTTAGTTATTAGGTGGTTAACATTGTTAACCAGCGTATATAACTTCAGTATGTAATAAATATATTAACCCTTTGTACGTCACATTTGCTCCTTTCTCAGTCTGTGGTCTACAACTTTGTCACATAAAAGCTGTTTGGTTTTATGGAATCAAATCTTTCAATTGCTTTGTGACCTTTTTCTTCTGCATAAACTTAAAACGTTGCCTTCTTCCAGAGTTTTACTGAATTACTGCTAAATTCTGTTTTCTTTTCTATCATTTGATTTTTTAAAATCTGTCTGAAACTAATTTTGGTGTATGATGTCCTGATTATTTTAGCTTGAGAATAGATTAATATCTGAAAGTCTATTCATCTCTCATTTTGTCTTTTTTCCCTCTAGAATTTCCTTTACTTCTCTTGCTGTTTGTTCTTCTAGTCATTTTGTAAAGGTTCAAAAGAACCAGTGTTTGGGCTTTGATTTGGTGTTGTTAAACCTACACATTAATTTGGAAAGAACTGACATAATTAAAATATTGAGTTCTTCCATCCAAGGACGTTTGTCTCTGTGTATTCATGTCTTTCATCTTATTTTTTCTATCATGATGTTAACATGAACTTATATCTTTTATATTCTCAATTCAGCTTTGCCTTTTTTTCATATTGATCCTACAGATTTTGTTAGTTTTAAAAAAATTTGTTGCAGTTGAGAACAACATGCTTTTACCGTTACATTTTCTAACTTTATTGCAAATGTATAAGAATACTATTGAATTCTGGGTGTTCTTATATTTGCTCTTTATTAACTCAAATGGCTGTTCAGTTGTCCTTTTTGGTGTTTCAAGGTATACAATGATATAATTAGCAAACATGGACAATTTGGTCTCTTTTCTAATACTTATACTTTTTTTAGTTTTAAAGATGTGGGGTACAATTCAGGATTAGGTATACAAGTGGTCATCGTACAGGTAAAAATACTTATACTCCTTTGTTCTGTTTTGGGGCAATGCTTCAAAAGCAATAGCAAATAATTATGGGGGAGGAGAATATATTAAGTGATAAAACAGTGTATTTAGTATGACCCCCGACTGTATTAAAAATACGTGTATATATAAGTTTAGCCAGGTGTAGTGGCTTATACCTTTAATCCCAGCACTTTGGGAGGCAGAGGCAAGAGGATTGCCTGAGCCCAGGGTTTGAAACCAGCCTGGGCAACTTGGCAAGACCTCATCTCTACAATAAAAAAATTAGCTGGGCATGGTGGTGCATACTTGTGGTTCCAGCTACTTGGAAGGTTGAAGCGGAAGGATCACCTGAGCCCAGCAAGTTGAGGCTGCAGTGGCTGTGAACATGCCACTGCACTCCAGCCTGGGCGACAAGAGTGAGACTCGAACTTAAAAAAAAAGTTTACACTAGCTTGTGAGCCTGACAGATATACACAGTTGTCTCTGCATGGCAGGATTTGGCTGAATCTACTATTTTTTTGTTTATCCATATTTTCTAATCATTCTTTCTATGATGATCACGTTATTTTGATAATTTAAAAAATAACGGCAATTGTAATGCCTATGTTGTGTCACTTTTAGGTGGATTATGTTTACCATGAGTTGAAACAGCTATTCTTTATCTGCTAAGGATATTTACAATCTTTTTTTTTTTTTTTAAATTAGGAGTCTCATTCATCACCCAGGCTGGAATGCAATGGCATGCTCATGGCCACCACAGCCTTGACCTGCTGGACTGAAGTGATCCTTCCGCCTCAGCCTTCCAAATAGATGGAACTATAGGCGTGAGCTACCACGCCCGGCTAATTTTTGATTTATTGTAGAGACGAGGTCTCGCTAAGTTGCCTGGGCTGGTCTCGAACCCGCAGGCTCCAGCAATCCACTCACCTTGGCCTCCCAAAGTGGCTCCCGGGCTGAGCCACTGAGCCTGGTCAACAATCTTATTTTTTTAAGGTTTTTTTTAAAATTAGAACTGGGTGTTGAATTTTGTCAAATGATTTTTTTTGGCAGCTGCGAAGATGATCACGGTTTCCTTTTGTCGTAACTGAGATATAGTCTAAATAAAGTAAAATGTGAGATCCCAGGGGTTCAGTCTGATGTTTTTCGACAATTATACACACCCATGCAACCACCACTGCAAACAAGAAACATTTCCTCCACCCCAGAAAGTTCTAGGGGAAACTCTTTGGTAAGCTGTTGATGTGTGAGGTCCTAGCAGGCTGTCCCCTCTGCCAGTTCCCTCCAGTGGTTCCTCAGACCACTCTAGTGCCAGGAGAGAGCCAGATCCTCTCCAAGGCAAGTGGCCATGGGGAGAGGAATATAAAGCTGTCTTTGGAGGTGTGAAGAGCTTGAAGCCTTTAGTGATCTTGCCAAAGAATGCAAGAATGATGGAAAAACGTTTCTAGGCACCACTGCCTGGAAGGTTACGACGGGGGTGGAGAGTAAGGAATAGGTGCAGTGGGCACGGTATCTCTGACACTGCCACAGTCAGGAATTTCATCTGTGGGCCCCATGTCCTGGGTGCTCACTCGTGGATAAACTCACATACCACCTTCTGGAACATTCTCTCCTGGAGCATCCCTTCCCTTTGGTGGCTAGGTTGCTCACCTGCACTACTATTTGTCTACTGCCCTGCACCAATCTTGTTGCATTCCTTTTGCAAATCATGTCTCTGCTGTAGCAGTTCATGGAATTATACTGTTATTTATTCAGCTTATCACGTTATAGAAAATGGAGAAAAAACACAGAGATACATGTTTATATATACTTCTACCAGCTTAATATTGGCATATTGGATGTGTTTTAAATACCATGAAGTTCAGAAGATGAGCTTAATGGTAGCATAATGTTCTCTGTCCTTTGTATAACTAGGGTAAGTTGTCTGCACAAAGACCACTTGGGATTCTCTGAATCAAAAGGCCAGGGACTCAATTTTTTATATCTGAATATGGTCTAGATTCTTCTATACATGTTTTGTAGTGTGAATTTTACTTGAGTAAAGCAAATAATCACACATAGTTTATGTTTCCTGAATATGGGTCGTAAGGCAAGCCAGGTAAACACATTCGGGCCTGGGATTTTTCTGGGGTGTGTATGCCACATCAAGTGCTGTTTCTGAAGTCACCATGGTTCTTTGCTTGGGCAAGGGCAGGGAAGGGGGAGTGTGTAAACCAGGTTAATGAGGCATGCCAGGAGCCATGTCCCAGACTCCAGCCAGAGACCAAATCAAAGCGCAAAATAACAAAGGCATCAGGCAGAGCGACAATCCTGGAGCAGGCTTCCTCCTACGGTTTTTGATGCGAACGTCAAACAAGGGCCACGTTTTCCATGCTGTGGCGCCTACACCACCAAAATCAATTTAGACTTCTATTTCTAGGACATGTCATAACTTAGATTTCTTTCTGTTTTTCTTTTAAATATAAAGCTATTCTGACTGGGCTTGGTGGCTCATGGCTATACTCCCAGCACTTTGAAGGGTTGAGGTGGGAGGACTGCTTGAGCCCAGGAGTTCCAGACCAACCTGGGCAACATAGTGAGACCTTGTTTCTACAAAAATCCCCCAAATTAGCCAGGTGTGGTGGTGCATGCCTGTAGTCCAAAAAATTAGCCAGGTGTGGTGGCGCAGGCCTGTAGTCCCAGCTACTCAGGAGGCTGAGGTGAAAGGTTCGCCTGAGCCCAGGAGGTTGAGGCTGCAGTGAGCCATGATAGTGCCACTACACTCCAGCCTGGGCGACACAGTGAAACCTCGACCAAAAAACAAAACAAAACAAAACAAAAGAAAAAACCAAACAAACAACACAAACAACAAACCAACTAAAAAAATATGAAGTTATTTTAAATCTGCATCCAAATGCAAGCAATGGAGCTTCAACTGCTCTCAGGATGCAGTCTGTAACAGCCATGGCTAAGGCCAGAAACTTCCAGGATGGATGCCAGGAACCTGGGACATGCTCCTCCGGGAGGGGATGGGCGCTGTCCCTCTGTGCCCCTGCCCCTGCTTTGAGGGAAGGTGCTTGAGGCCTAACTCTGTAGAGAAACTCTGCACGGGCTTTTGGAAATCGGGTCATCCTTCTTCCTCTAACCCTCGTGTTGTTTGTTCCCAAGCTGTTTGACCTGTAATCTGAGGAGACAACTGACTTTTCATGTTTTATACATTTTATTCATACATTTCTCCAACTTTGAAATGACAAAGCCCAATTCTATGGTTTCCCATTACACAGCATCCTACAGGTATGTATATTCTACAAAGAATACTATGGAATTTCTCGTCTTCCCCTGTCACACGAGAGAACTGATTAGGGTTTCATCAACTTGTACTGTGCCGGCAGCGCACCAGCATTCTGGTCGTTCCGGCGACAGGGAAAAGGGATCAGGATGGGAGGGCGTGTGCTAAGGCATGTAAATAGATACACACACAGAGAAAGAAAAGCAGGACATTTACAAAGAATCCGAACCTTTCCAATCCCGTCAGCGCCTGGGTGTTGAGGGACACCGCCTGCACAAACGCTCTTGCAAGCTAAGGCTTTGCTGTACCCTGCACATACTTACAATTGGATACGGTGAAATATACAACAACCATTAACATCTCTCTCTTTTTATCACTGAGACAATACTTCAACACCTTTTATAAAAAGGCAATAATACATACAGAAAAAAGAACACGTTGGCAAAACTTTTATGCAAAACCACCCCAGAACTGAGTTTGAGTGGCGACGTGCCTACACTGCCATGAAACGCGATGCTCTGGTCTCAGCACGTGAGGATTGTGCGGCCTTTGCACATCAGTCACGTTGCCTGCTGCACCCGGCAGCCGCCCACCCGCCTGCACAGATGACACTCCGGGAGACAGCTAAGACTGGAAATCGATCCCCTCAATTCTCGGTTTCTTCCAAATGAAAAAAATAGTGGGGAGCCACTCACCGTGGAGGAATGTCTATTTCTGCTCCCAAGGACAACTCTCTCTCCAGAGGCTGTTCTTTCTCTGAGTCCAGAGATGGTCACCCCCAGGCCTCTGTCAATAAGAACACTGGCGTGTCCCCTGAGTCACATGCCAAAGAAAATGGAATTAACACACGAAGGGTGGTTAAGTTCCCAGTTTCTGAGCATACGGAAATAGAGTTGTGCTTGGGGCCAGAAAGGAGGTCTCCTGTGTGGTGACAAACGTCTCTTTCCATTTTCTTTTGCTCAGTCCTTTTGCACAGGTTCAAGGGAGTTGATGGAGGGTCAGGTGAAAGGTGGTGGGAGCCCAGGATTTTCTATCTCCCCAGAGAGCTAAGACTTTAGTGCCTGTCCCAGAGACGATGCGGTCCTCTTCCTACTTCTGTTTCTGTGGGCTGTGTCTGCCCGCCTGCTGCAGCCAAAGAGCCACAGGGGAAAGACCGGATGGGAAAACGTGGTGAGTATATATGCTTCTTCTCCCTTTCCCCACCTCCTGGATGTACCTTCATTTGCTAGGCTGGAAAATCTGAGACTCCCCATATCTCCAAGTTTAAGGCAAACTGATGTGTGCGTGTGGGCAAAGCCAATCAAGCGGTGAGCCTTGAGTATAGTCCTGTGACCAGAGATCCGAAACAGAGAGGGAAACCTTATTTCTAAAGGGGTAAGACAAGGAAAGGCTCCACCAAATGAAATGAGCCATGATTAAAGCTTGTAGCCCTTCCGTAAGCTGCAGTGAGAAGCAAAACATCTTTCTAAGAGAAGAATTCACTAGAGGCTCAGAACAAGAGAGCTGCGCTCAGGGACCTTTAACCAATAACAGACCCAAATCAGTCTCAGTGTCGTAAGCCCTTGTAAAGAGGATGGTATTAGGAGGCTGCATTCAGTTCTGAGAAAACAAGAAAGAAAAAAGAAATACACACCAGTTGGATGATAGGAAGCAAGAAGGAGGGATGAGGACTGTAAGGAGCTTGTTTTTGGAATGCTGATTGCAAGGCGCCTTCTGCTCTAAGGAGCCAGCGTGGGAGGTGTTTCTATTAAGAATTTATTAATCAAGCCATTTCTTGGTAGCTTTAGCAACCTATTCTCTTTGCACCAAGTTAAGAAACCGACCTGAAATCAAAAAAAGGATATCACATCAGTGGGAGACAAAAGAGAAGTTGGCTTTGGGATGCCTTGCCCTTAAGGGGCAGTTTCCACTCTGGGCATCTCTACTGTCCAGTGTCCTGGAGGATGGCTCAACTGACTACAATTTTCAAGGAAAGAACTCAAAGCCTTAATGAAGAGACAACTTTAAGTGATTTAAAAACAAACGAAAGAATGCCTCTGCAGGGATGAGATCAAAGACTTTAAAAAGATAATAGTAGCTGGAGTCCAGGCCTGCCTGGAGCACAGAGGAAGGCTTGGCACGACTGGCTGGCTCCCACAGGGTGAGAAGGAATTGGACGAGGAAGAGGAACACCTCCCGTGTTTCTCCTGCAGTGGGAGACTTTGCGACATCTTGAGATATTCCGCCACCAGTAGGATGGGCTGGGATGATGCCTTCTGAATGCAAATAGCAAGAAGTAGGTCAACCATTTCTTTTCTTCTCTGAGCAAATATTTTAAACCATCTCACCTGACAAGAGATACATTTAATTGCATTTTAAAAGGCTACAATATTATCTTGACACTGGGAAACTTCCAGATGAATTAAATTGAGTGACAGTTCCCTTTTTAGCCCTAAAAATTGAATATGCTGCATGTGCAAAGTAATTACTGCCTTATGATTGGAAAATCAGGACATTTCGTCTTTCAAATAAAGAATTCAACATATAAAAACACTCCCTTTCTTGCTGTGGGGAGTAGGGTTGGGATGGGGGGGCAAAACCCTCACAATATGGCTCTTCAATGCTTCAACAGACTACTAATAAGATTTAGTAATCTAATCGTTTGCTCTGGTCTTTAAAGGGGGGGGGAAAGGTTCTGCTGATGGAATGAGAAGAGTAAAGAAGATTTTAGCAATTTTCTCTGATTGCTTAGTGGACAATCGCAATGTAGCAGTGGCAGCAAGGTACCGAATTTACTCTGAATTCAGAAATTTAAGTATTTTCTGCTGGGTCATAAAGACACCTCTTTAGAGAGGACGTGTATTGTGGAATGGAACCAGTGACCTCTCTGAGAAGCCGATGAGTTCTGGATGCAGGGATTTCACCATGCATATGATGGCAAGGACGATGCCAGCCTATGTGCTTCTCAGAGGATGCATAGAGTCACAGAGAAGAGAGGACTGGGGTGACAGCGCCTCTCAGTTTCGGGGCTACAGTTACGTTGGCATTGCTCTCCTCCTCCTCTGCTTAATCCACCTTTATGAACATGGTGGATGGCTTAAGACAAGCATCATCAGCATCTGTGCAGATGTGGGCTCAAAGGGCAAGTGGGGGGATGGGGGCTTCCACCAGAGGGAGGGAAATTTCTGTTTCCCATGTATACTTGTATTCTTCTTTGTGCTTCACTGGAAAAGAGGTAGAGCGGGCACTTTCACACTGAGAAGAACCCAGATTGTGGTCAGTACCATTTCAGGAATGACTGTCTGGCCTTGGCATCGATCAGATTTAAATCAGTCCTAACACAGCCCTCAACAATTCTCCATCTAGAGTGAGGCCACTGTAGAGCTTGTCTCCGGTTTGGTGGTTTGGTGACCCCACTGTGGGGCCCCAATAAAAGCAGTTCACTTAACACCTTGTTACTAAGTTGAGACTCATCTGGTTACTGACAAAGAACAACAAAGAAAAATAATCGGCATCATTTAATCATAGTAGGTGGGGGGTGGGGTGTTGACAATGTAAAGGGAGTATACAAATGCCTTCTCTGTTTGGTCCTTTAAGAGGAGCTGTTCAGCTCAGAACACACCCTGCACATCCTGCCAAGGCACAAAGTGACTGAGGCCATCAAACCTACAAGAAGCAAAAACGATGGTATGTTTTCAAGGATCACAGGTTAATCTAAGCACTTCACACCCTCACACGCTAATGAAAAACATTCTACTGACCTCTGGCAAAGAGTCTGAGAACCCCCAGTCCGAATCTCCTGTATTGGGAGAATGTGACCTCATGGAAGGGTTATGAGATGGTTAATGTCTCTAAAGCAACAAGGACAGATGATTCCCCTGTGCCAAGGGATACAGCAAGAGGAAGGAGTGACCACAGGTGGCCTCCAGTACACCCATGGCCCTCAGGCGCATGGCTCTGGGCAAGTCAGATGTGGTCCGAGCTGTGCTCTGGCAGGCCACTTTGTTGCCCTGCCAACCGATACTCACTCCTGGGCCTTCAATGGTTCAATGAGCATCTAACAAATTATAAAACTGAAAAGATGACCGGCTTGGAAACCTGAACAAATCTGTAACGAAATGAAGGACCCAAAGGCATTTAATTATTGAACACATAAAAGGAAGTATATTTTTAAAAAATTGGTCAAATTGTCCTATTAGTTATCATTTTAAAGGAATTTACAGGGCTGTTATAGATTATTCTTTTGGAATAATTGAGTTTATAGCAAATGCCTAGACTGGTTTCTTCATTGCACAGTATTTTCTCTTAAAATGGGTGTTTTAAAACAATTACATACAGATTAAAAATCCTCATTTCTTTGCTTAATTAAAACGTTAATACTCTTAGACAACACAGATCTGAAATGGTGAAACCAGCAATTCCCCCTCCCACCTTACAACAAATTAAATTGAGACAAAATTACAAACACATTTCACTACATGATTATTATTAATAAAAATCAGTTTCTTTTTTTTTTTTTATAAAGTTGCCCGAAATGCAAGGGATGTGCATAGGTTTACAACTTAGTCATAATAGCATTTTATTCTTATTCCCACTGGGTGTGCCCCATGAACGGAATGTACTTTGCTGTAGATTACAGATTGTTTTGTCCAACACAGACACACCGACAGCATAAACGCTCGCGACTGTCCACATGCATTAAGAGTCAAGACCCAACTTCAAATCTCTAAAAGGTTTACAGGGTGCTTCAAAGAGACAGTATCACATTATCTGGATGTTACATAAAGGACTTAAAAAAAATACTATTCTAAAAAAAAAAAAAGAGAGAGAAAAAAGGCCTTTAAAAATTTATGACTGTTTTGTAATCACTACACTAATTATTTCAAATAAATAAAGGAAAGAAAGATATTCCAATCCATAAAATCAGACTCTAAAAAGAATGTAGTGTTCCACCCCCAGTCAAGGTAACAGAATCATTGTTTATTATTATTAAAATAGATTATAGAAAGCAGCATCTATTTTGTGCAGTTTTTAGGGGCCTTGGAAATAAAAAGCTATGATTTCCAAAAATATAACATTCCAAAGGATTGAATAATACATACATTTAAAGATACATTTTATTAAAGTTTAGGAGAACTGATTAAAAAAGATACTGTCTCTTTAAATTAGTGTGTAATTGTTTTTCTCCTCCTATCTATTCGGACATGACAATAATTATAAATGTAGGTCACACTACAACTAGGTAGTTTCTAGGGACCACGACCTGCTGACACAAGGCCGATAACAAAGAGGCTTTTCCATGTATGAGGTGCTCCCAGTTATGCTCAGATATCTGGGGAGAGGCCTAATAGACCCAGGATACGGGGACCCACTGTGGGGCTGTGCACACGAGCTCAACAGCTTCCTCCAGATGTCTGATTGTCTCATCAATTTCATTGTTGATAATTGTGAGATCGAAGTAGTGTGCATACGTTCTCTGTAAGATATCAGACTCCTTCTGCAGACGCTGAAGAGATTCATCCTAAACGGTGATGAGATGGAGGTAGGGGTGGGCATGGGAGGAAGGAAAAGCAAACAGAAGAGAGAAGTCAGTTGGATTCGTTCTCTTTTCACATTTCTGTTTGTCCCAGTGTCAGAACAGTCAAGGCCAGATCCTGATGTGCCGCATCCGGGCACGAGGCCAAGTCCGCTACATGACAAAGGAGACAGTGACTGCTCAACATGCAACAGGAGGCACCACGACAAACCAGACGCACCAGAGAAGAGAGACACTCTTCAACAAACATGTCCACCTCACTCAGTCCTCACTTTGCCTGTCTCCAGAGTCGGGCGGGTGAAGGCCAGGAGAGATGTGGTTTACTCGTGGCTACTGTGGCCCAAACAGGCCTGCAGGAAGTCCTGAGCCCTAGCATCAAGGCAGTCTCCCATTTGGCGGAAGGGCTACGGAGACAAGGCAGGAGCTCTTCACCCCCTCCCCTTGGTCCTCCACTCTCACTGGAGCCAGGCCTCAGGGTACAGCTGCGTTTGCACCAATAAGCCTCTGCCCTTGGATGACAAATTAAGTTGGATTTTTTCCTCTTCTACTTAAAGGTTCAGCATGTTCCAGGAATTCAATTACATATAATGGATCTCACTCAATAGCAGCTGATGCCAGAGGCAAAAGCTCTTTGGATGTTACAAATAGTGGATAGAATAAGGCCATTTCCTAAAAAATTGCAGCTGGCATCTGATGATGTCCCCAATTGGTCTGCATTGGAAATGGCCAAACAAATGTCACTGTTCGTAGGTCATCTCATCTCTTATGAAAAAAACTGAAGCAAGAGAAGCCGACTGAGCTCTTGGGAAGTTTGCTGTAGTAAAGCACATTCCCTAAACCACGGCTTGCTATAGATTTTAAGAACTCTCACCAGGGTGGGCTGACAGTAGGAGGTAGTTCAGGGTCCCAAGTGTGTTGCATGAGTATAGCTTTTGCTGCAGGATGGCAGTTCTTTCAAGACAGGGATCTCTTAACGGCCACCAGAAAAAAGGCTGTCTCTGCCTCTTCATGGGTCAAATTTATTATGCTGAACCCTCAAAGGGCAAGTTCAAATTTGAAACTAGGGAACTTTGTGAGTCAAATTAACAACGGCCCCCCCACCTGCCAAACACTAGGTGGGTGAGCTATTGAGCTGAGTCTTAAATATTTATACATAGAATTATGTATTTTATGTAAATTATCTGATTAGTTGCTTTCTCCCCAACTAGGGCGTAAACTTGTCTTGTGTGCCCTGTCATTGCTGTGCTCCCTCCAGCACTAGGCATAGTGCCTTGTACACAGAATGAGGGAGGGACCCCCCAAAAACTGGAATTATCTTTAGCGGGCAGTTCCCTTGTAGTATAGGCTTCCCCCACTAGGTAAATGTTCTAGGAACCCACTGGCATCAGTGTAACATCTAGCGTTGTTGTGAGAGGCTGTGTTTGGCTTCAGTGAATTTCTTTTTGGAGTCTTTCAACACATTTGCCCATTTCATGATGGGTGATTTACAAGCACACCTGCTCACACTGTGCTGAGTGTTCAGCCGTTCTTCACCAAAAATGGCATGAACTGGTGCCCCAACCTCGCTATTTAGCCATTTTTGCTCTGGGCAACTTTTGTTTCTGTGAATGAAAAAAGTCCTCAAAGGGAAATGTTTTGCTGATGTGGAAGAGGTGAGACAAAAATGGCAGAAGCACTAAAAGCCATCCAAATTGATGAGTTCAAAAACTGTTTTGAGCAGTGGGAAAAGCATCTCAGTAGGTGTATTGCATCAAACAGAGTACTTTGAAGGTGACTGAAGTGTAAACATGTAAGAATAAATGTATACTTTTAAAATAAATAAATTCCGATTTTTGTGGGTCTCCCCCCATAAGTGCTTAATAAATACTGGCGAAAGAACAAGCACTTGGCTGACTGATAACTGGTCATTATAGGATTTTGTGAGTATTGAATCTATAATCAAGAGACAGCAATTCTACTACGAAATGGGAGCCTAGGGTGACAGAGACAGAGCTCCAGAGAGAATAAAAGATGCAGTGCCTCTAGGGACTAGGAGTTGTAGCGCCCAGCACTGGCTGAGGACCCCTTCTCTTCTCTGAGACCCCTCTGTTAGCTGTGAGAGGCCCTTCCTGATGGGGCTGCTGAGAGACACAGGCAAGCCTTGCTCTGTGAGTGCAACTCTCAGGAAAGGAGACTGGAAGTCAGAGAAAGAGACTTGCTTGATTCCATCTTGACCACTACAGTGGGGATGGGCAGACAGACACAGCAGCGGTTGGGAACTCTATCTTTTCTATCAGGACACTCTGAACCAAGAACTCCTACCTGTTTCGTCATCTTCCTCTATAGGAATTTCAAAGCAGGACAGGGCAAGCTTTGAATGTTAGTGTTAACTACTACAGTGTAGATAAGACCCCAGTTAACTGTCACCTCCTAAGGTCATATCAACACACATTCTGCTTGCACTTAAAAAGCATAGTATTTTCACTGTGGCTTTACTTTACAATCAACACAATGCAAAGAAAGCCATTTTTGGAAACGTGCATTCACCCAAAGACAGGAGTGCTTCCTACCAGTATGAGAAGGAACAATTCCTACAATGTCAATCTCTGGGCTGGGGATTCTGTTTGAATATAAAGTCCTGGGCTTCAAAAATCACTAGCAGAGTTTATGATTTGCTCAGAAATCTGGGCTGATGAAAACATTCAAGAAAATTTATGGCTGAAAGCATCAAATTTTTAACATAGGTCTCTTCATAGAAAAATAAAGATCCCTCTTAAGGATCTCATAAGATGAAGCTATATTTGTCAGTTTCTTCCTCGACAACAGCTTGTCTGTGTGCTTGACTCACACGTGAGCAGGGTTTAACTCAGTGAAAACAAAATGCCTTTATTCTAACAGCAAAAGCAGGGGTTTGTGGGAACAAAATGTCTACATTCTAAATCTATTAAAAGAAACAAGGCTGTATTTCATCATCTTCTAGCTGGTACTTACAGGCAATTTTCTGCACCATTTTGGCAGCTATGGAAAATTAGTAAAGGGGCAGGAAAACAGGCAAAACAAAAACAAAAACAAAGCAAAGATGATGATTCAAGAAAAATACATGGCAACCAAAGGATAAAAGCTAACCACAGTGTGGAGTTTCAAACATGCTTGTGTATTAAATAAGATGGAAAGTAGAATTTTACAAAGGAACATACCTCTTACAAATGAAATAAAAAAATGACTGAGAATATGAGTAATATAGGTAGGTCTAATGTTTAATCTTTCTTAAAGGTACACAAAATGAAACTTTCCAAGCCTTGATTCAATTGTATTTAAGCTTTGGTGAGTTTAGGCCAGTGTTTACCGAACAGAGCCAGGAGTCCTCTAATGGTTTCTAGAATCTGTCAAAGTAATGATCTTCAGGATAACTTTGTATAGGAGTTTTCTACAGCAGATAGGCACCACTACACTTGCCAGACACATGATAACTACCCTTTCTATCTGCTCAGCAACAGAAAGCCTTCTAAGTTGGCAGCCAACTCTCACAGGCACCAACTCTGTGGCAGCTGTTGACTTGAGTTGGCTTGATAGTGAACAGAGCTCATTTCTAGGTTTGGCAGTCTCCAGTAGCCTGAGAGAAATTCCCCATGGGTTCTACTCCAGGGGCTGCCTAGATCTCTTTAGGCAAAGTAGTCCTTGGCTTGGAGCTAGTTCCGGGGACTGCTGCTGCCTTAGCACAATCCTTATCATGAGAGGGAGTGGGCTAGTAGCCTTGGAAGGTGTCAGATGCCTGGGAAGCCTCTGGCCCGGTGGGGATGAGGGGGCTTATCCTCAGACTTTATAAGTGGACTTACTGATTAAGGCCACAGACTATCCCATGCACCATTCTATTCCATATCCTGTTTCATCAGAGTAGCTTTTTGCTGCAGATGTAGACTGACATGCTTCATGCTATGCTGGGGACTAAGGCCTGAATTTGTCCAATGATTCTGATCTCAGAAGAACCTGACTATTTACGCTTAAATCCTAATACTGAAAGAGGAACCCGAGCTCTGGAACTCTCACTATCCAGTATCAACAACAAAGCAGAGCTTCGTTCATTTGTCTTAATGAGATAGGGCTTTGCTTTGAATGCATAACACACATGGATCTTTACAACGGGGTGCGCTTATTTGGGGAAAAACGAATGGACTCTTACCTCGTTTAAACCTGGAGTAATAGTTGGTGCGGCAATGAAAACAACAAAAGGAGCAAACTCTGCAGTTCTCAGGACCTTCAGTGCCTGTCGGGGTAAAAATGAGACTTACAAGGAGAAATAACTAATGCGACTTTCAAATGAGTCTATACAGATTTATACAACTGAAAATTTCAAGCCCTTGGTTCAAATTTTTGACAAGGTATTATTAAATTTACCAACTTTATATGTAACTTATATTTCTCTCTTTCTTCTAGAGGATAGGCAATAGCCATCAGAAAATAAGTGGCAAACTGGACATTTTTCTCATGAATCTCAAGAATCAATCTGATTTATTTTCCTTCATAATGTTAACAATGATTATGTTGGTTAATGTTCATTTAGACCTGGTTATGAGTTGCAGCTTGAATTTGAATGGATAGGAAGTGCATTTGAGGGTAGACTTGGGCCTTCGGGCTGGAGCCCACTCACAATTCAAACTTCAAATCGCTAACCAAGGATAGCAAATCCTAGTTGCTGTAACTGTGAGGGCTGTGTTCATACTTAGCTAAGGTCTTCTAAGTTGTCCTGAGGAAAGACCCTGTGGGACACACGGAGAAGGGGGGACCTTGCCCAGGACTGAAGTCAGGAACCCCGAGGTTTGTTGTCTTAGCCCTGCCACTAGAGACACTGTGTGGTTGTGGGCAATGCGCAGGCCCATGAGTAAATGCTGCAGTTAAGGGAGAAGGACCTCTGAGGCCCCTTTCAGTTTGCTCCCAAGGCAATGAAAACCTCTAACCGCAAGTTACTAGTTTGCATAGATGCATTGTAAAGCTGCAATCAGATGCTGTAGTTGATGCTGCTAAGGGATTACTGCTTCAGCTCCTCCTCTGGGAGGACATGATACTCTTGGAGGTTACAAACTCCCTTCCAAGGAACAAAATCCAACACATCCAGGTACCCAGTTCACAAGTGACTGGCATATAATTAATTCACATGTGTGAGGGTAGATATCTTGCTGTCCTTTACACAAGAATTTCGCATGTCTATTCTGTTACCCACATATTTTGCTTTTTAAATGCTCTTTATGTTTGCTTGCTTTGCTCTATTCCTATTGCTGCATCTTTTGCTTGGTTTATTGTGATAGCAATTAGATTGGTCACCCTGCCACCAGTTTTGCTGCTTTCCAATCCACACTTAACCCTGCTACTAGAATAATCTTTCTGAAATGTATATCTCTTCAACAGTTCCCTCTTGGCCTCAGGATAAATGTATACTCCTTAGCATGAATGTCAGGTTTCTCTTTCACAAGCAGGCCCATGCTTATCTTCCTCAGCCTCTCTCTGACTCTTCCCTCCATGGATCAGCCTTACTGAAGTGCTTTCAGTTCCAGAAAGGGCCAGACTCTCTCTGGCTTCCTAGCCCTTTAACTTACTGCTCTCTGTGCCTGGACCGCCCAGCTCTCTTCCCCTCTCCTACTTGAACTTTTGCCTGGCTGAGTAATCCTTCAGAACTCAGTACTGATGCTCTTTTCTCTGGAAAGTTCTTTGTGAGTTCTGAGGACCTCCCGTGTGCTCCTGAAGTACCCATCACATTGGAAACCTAATGGGACAAGCAGGTATACTCCTCGAGGGCAGGGGTGGTATCTTGTTTAGTTGTCTCCCTCATGCTCAACATGGCACATGGCATAAACTGTCTTTTTGATAAAATGCAAAAACAGTAAATACAATTTGCACAGAATTTATCTTGTCTTTTCAGGCAAGTTCAACTAGAGAGCACTCTGCTCTCTTGGCTGAAGGGAGTTTCTTTGCGTATACAGGCATGTAAGAGAAAATTTGATACTAAAGGTTCTAACTTTATTTTTTTAGTGCAAGGCTTACTTTCACTGGGATTATATTTCTGAATTTTAGTTCCATGGTATCTTGTGGGTTAAGGGATACTGGCACATTGTATCTATCCATCAAAGCTCTTTAATTGTTAAAGTCACAGGCTCAGATGCCTCGAGGAAGAAAGCTCTTCAAGTTTGCGTATGTTAATTTTTGAAAGTGGTAACTGGCAATTTTTTTGCCAATCCTTTCGTGACTGCAGTCTTTAGCAAGGCATAAACATCATAAAAAAGTCCATATATAGCTCAACTGAGCTAACAAGGATCTTCACTTAGAAATGTCTTTTCTGTCAATACTGTCTTGGGATTTTTTCCCCTTCCTTCCTGTGTTCATAAATTAGGTGAATACAGGTCCAGTTGAGACATCAGGTTTTCTCAACACTCCTACCCCCTGTCATATACACATACACTTGTTCCATAGCCAGCTTCTAGGCAACTAAGATAAGAAAAACATTTCCACTTGCTTCTATCCATGAAGATACTTGAATGCCAGATGGAAGTCCATACAGCCTGGGTGTTGAACAGAATCCACAGATGAAGTAGAGAATGACACCGTGGGCGCGAAGTGTTTTTTTTCTACTTAGTGACCCAGCCTGCTAGCTCAGCGGTCCCCAACGTTTTTGGCCTCAGGGACGGGTTTTGTGGAAGACGATTTTTCTATGGATGAGGGTGGAGGGCAGGGGATGTGCAGTTAAACCTCAATGCTAATGTCAATCTGTATTTGCAGTCACTCCTCAGTGCTAGCATCACCTCAGATCACCAGGCATTAGATTCTCATTAGGAATGCACAATCTAGATCTCTTGCATGTGCAGTTCACAATAGAGTTTGCGCTCCTATGAGAATCTAATGCTGCCACTGATCTGACAGAAGGCAGAGCTCAGGTGGTAGTGTGAGCAATGGGGAGTGGCTAAAATACAGATGAAGCTTCTTCACACACTTGCCTCTCACCTCCTGCTGGGCAGCCCAGTTCCTAATAGGCCATGGACCAATACTGGTCCATGGCCCAGGGGTTGGGGACCCCTGTACTAGCTATCCAGTCCTTTGAATGCTTTCAGTTTTAGCCTGCTATCATAGTACAACAGCCGAAAACATTAGTTTAGCTCCCTGCAAATTATCCATCTCTGTACTACTTTCATACCCTTAGTCTATATCCATAAACATATGAGGATCATTCTGTACTTACTGCACAAAATCATCAATGAAGACCACATTCACCACATTGCCAAGTGCCTCTTATGTCTAAGAATCTGGGTATATTCCTTGATTCCCTTTTTTGCCCTGGTTGCCAGGAAGTTCAGAGCCAAATTTAATGCTTATCACAGTAACTAGGGTAGTCCCCATGTTTAGCATATTTGTTTCCTCTTCTTTTCCATGGCTTTGATTTTCTATTTCTATCCTATATTACAGTATATTCAAAAAACTAAGATGCCCCAAATTCTGACTGAGATTTTGTCTAGTAGGTTTCATCTCTTTAGCAGTCACCACATAATTCCTCACTTGTTCTTGAAGTACTCTGTCCCCATTCTCTGCTCTACTTATGAGTCTTGAGTGGGTGCCATTTTTGGTGCAGTCTCAGCCTGGCTGAGGTTCAGAGTCACTTCAGGGACAGGAACTTTAACTGCTCACAAGGATTTCCCTTTCTCAGGCCAGGCAGTTAATAGGTGACTTAATGATGAAGTCTAAATCCTCTTCCTTTCTGACTCAAGATGAGACACAAATTTGTTAATATTCACAGGCAAATCTCTCTCTCTCTCTCTCTCTCTCTGAATCCGAGAGAGAGAGAGAGAGAGAGAGAGAGAGAGAGAGAGAGAGAGAAAGAGAGAGAGAGGAAAGTGTGTTCTAGAAAGATCATTGAAACACACTGGATTCAAACAAAGTGACACTAATTTAACATTTTAGGTTAATTATTTCATTCTCTTTTGTAGATATAAATTGATTTTATGGCTCAACTACATCCAATAATTAATCTCCAGTTACCACCCTAAAGGAATAAAAACTCCTTTGACTCAAGTATCTAACATGGGGTGTCTAATCTGGTTTGCAAACTTCAAAAGTACATAGGGGCAGGCATCTGAATCATTTTGTACAAAAATCTAAGAGTTTAGGAAGAGCACAGTGACCCCAGAGACAATCTCAAAAGAGCCAACCAATTTAACAAAATAGCTTCTGGTTCAGAAACTGACTCTTGCTTTGAAGTAGGGATTTCTAACAATATTCTTTTTTTTTTTTTTTTTGAGTTGGAGTCTCACTCTGTCACCTGGACTGGAGTGCAGTGGCCGCTCCCGGCCACCGCAGCCTTGACCTGCTGGGCTCCAGCGATCCTTCCACCTCAGCCTTCCAAGTAGCTGGAACTACAGGCACGCGCTACCATGCCCGGCTCATTTTGATTTATTGTAGAGATGGGGTCTCGCCAAGTTGCCCAGGCGGGTCACAAACCCGCAGGCTCAGGCAATCCACTCACCTTGGCCTCCCAAAGGCACGGGATTACAGGCTGAGCCACCGAGCCTGGCTTCTAACAATATTCTAAGCTACCTCTCTTGATGATGACCTTTCCCTCTGTGGGCAAAAGCAAAACCACAAATACTCTGCTACTGTTAACTTTGTAATGCTGCAAATGAATATATCAAAAAAAAGTTAAGTTCTAAAATCATCACATTAAGCTCTGATTACATACTGGGGCTATTATAGTTTCAGGTTGAGGGACAGAGATTATTCTCTGAGCCATAGCTTTATTTTCCACGAGACAATAAATTCTATAGCTTTTCTCAGGTTTGACTGCCTGATAGATCTCTCTAAATGTTAAAAAAAATGGGATTTAAATTGTACTACTACATATAAGGTGAGTTAAGGATTCCCAGGGTTACCTCTTCTAGGGTGGTACAGTTTCAGGAAGTTGAGATTTATTGTTTAAAAAAAAAAAAAAAACAGCCGGGCTCGGTGGCTCAGCCATGTAATCCCAGCACTTTGGGAGGCTGAGGTGAGTGGATTGCCTGAGCCCGCGGGTTCGAGACCTGCCTGGGCAACTTGGCGAGACCTCATCTCTACAATAAATCAAAAATTAGCCGGACGTGGGTAGCGCGCGCCTGTAGTTCCAGCTACTTGGAAGGCTGAGGCGGAAGGATCGCCGGAGCCCAGCAGGTCGAGGCTGCGGTGGCCGGGAGCGGCCACTGCACTCCAGTCTGGGTGACAGAGTGAGACTCCATCTCAAAAACAACAACAACAACAACAAAAACCAACCAACCAAATAAATAAAAAAATCAACACAGTTCAAACCTGACTTTCAATTGGCTGTAAAACCTTAGCTAAGTCAAAATTATCTTAAGCCTTGCTTTCTTTATCTACAAAAGTAGATACTGATCTCTATCTCATAAGGTTACAAGGATGAGGTAAGGAGTATATAAAGCACAGTAAGAACACAATGTTATTATTTTATGAGAAGCCAGGTTATTACGTTTTTTTTTTCTAGTTTAATGTCTTTACTATGGCCCTCTAATTTTAAAGTTGGATCAAAACATCTTATTATAGTATTATTAGACATGTGCTCAATTTGGCCTTAATTGGCTAAAATAAGATGGCACCAAGTATTAGATCTACTCTTTTAAGCTAAACACTGTTAGGTGGTCTTTCTATAGTCCACATGCAGTGTGGTAGAAGTGAGAGGATTTTTAAAAAATGCCACAAGGCACTTCTGTTATGGACCGTTTCTGATGTACATCGAGGAAGGAATTTCATCCTCACCAGCTTGTCTTCTGAATCGTATTCTTTGCTCCTGACCCAGTACTTGGTATATAATAATTGTTTAATACAAGTTTGTTGGATCAATCTATCTGTGAGATACAGTAGGGGGGTTAATCTAATAAGCTGGAGTGGGAAAGGGGCATGGAGAAAAATGTCCTAAGGAGAGAGCCTCCCTGGAGCAATGAGGCTTTGCCTGAAAGCAAGTTGTTCATGGCCACAGGCATCCTGAAGGCAGGATGAGGGCCTTGCCCAGCTGGGGAGAGAGTGGGCTAACGGCAGAGAGGCCCGAGGGCGAAGCCCAGTTGGTGCGGACTCTGGGTGTCCCTAGCCTTAGCTGTACCATTGTATGCAATGGTCAGTGTGAGGCCAGAACTGGCATGAGGCTGGACTGGGCAGGACCGCTTGAGACCAGAGTGGTCAACCAGACCAACAGAAGAGCAGGAACCGGGCAATCCCTATCCCCAAGGCTGCTGGCCCGAAGAGGCTCAGGGCAGAGACCAGGATGCCTATGGTTGGCCCTCAGAGGTAGGTGGATCTGAGAGATCACAGTTTCGAGAGGCAGGGATCCAGGAAGCAGGAGAAGAGAGTGCAGGTGAGCTCATCCAGCAGTTAGGGAGCAGAGGAGAGTGTGCCCAGCCAGGGCGAGGAGGTGCTCTGGGGCCAAGTGCAATGGGAAAAGGTGACTGCTGTGGGTGTCCTGGGGAGGCTTAGAGAAGTGTCTCCCACTCAGCAGTGCAGAGCAATGCATGGCTGTGCAAGGGCAAGGAGATGGGAGCTGGGCACTATGAGTGGAGCGGCAGCAGAAGCGGCAGCAGCGGTGGTGGCGGCGGCAGCAGCGGTGGCAGGTAAGGCAGAAAGCCCTCAAAAGTGGACTTAGGTAATGCAGAGGGAGTCTGAGGAGCCCTGCAGCCAGCATACTGCTAGAGACATTACTACCAGCAGAAAACGACGTTCAGGTGAAGACCAGTGTGGAACCCAAGGAGAGGATGTCGAAGACCAGGACCAGGATTGAGACTTTGCCTCTAGCCACCCCTGGCCAGAAGATTTTTCCAATCCCTAGTAAGGAGGGATTAGTAGTTAAACAAAAATCAATCTGTGGTATACATCATATATTTAGTTCTATATAGGTCCAAGTTAGTTGTTAAGTAAATGATTAGTGTTCACCATACCGTTGCTCTCCTCCCCAGCCCCTTAACCAGATCCTTCTGTGGTTTCCAAAGTTCCAGGTTCACGAACCCCATCAGGTGTTATAAAATGGAAATGAGTGAACCCACTGGCCATGAGTTAGGATCTCGGAGCCCAGAAGCTGAGCCATCAGGCCCCAGGTCACATAGACCCTGGCTATACAGGTTCTGCCCTCACTTTGGGGATAGCTAGGGGACCAAGTCTCATGCGGTGGCCCTTGAACAGGGATTTACCCTGCCTAGGATAGCCAGGTAAGCCTCCTGATGAAAGGATTTGTCTTGCTTGAGGGGAGCTGGTCTATCATTTCAGCAGGTGGTATGCTGATTTGTTTCTAAGTGATCAGGGAGTTTTGGTACAGATTAATCTTAGAAATGGCAGGCCTAGGAGTCACAAGGGCACCTACAAGCCTCTCCTGTAACCTACCCTGATGTCTACAACTCCCAAGTCCTTCCTACTATGCTTTACATCCCACTTCTACTTGGTTTGTACTCAGGGATGAAAAAATAGCTTGTTAGCATTTTTTTAGATAAAGCCTTTCTCCTTTTCAAGTTTAATAATTCCTATTGCTTCCTGTGTATCTACAAATCATTTTATCACCTCTATATCTGGCTCTCCTTTGAGTCTTCTCCTAGTTCTCCATATCTCTCTTACTTTAGCTCAGGGTCAGGCATCATCCTCAGGTAAGGAGATGGCAGAGGCTGACAGCTTTCTGTCCCTGCTCCATCTGACATCTGGGCTCACTCACACTTGCCTTCATAAAGCTAGTGCTGTGTTTCAGACCCAGGCCCCAGGGTCAGTTTCTCACTGGTGATTAGCATAAGATGCTGGTGGAGGCTCTGATGGTCCAGCATGAGCTGTACCAAGAGAGGAAAGGTAGCTGTTATAACAAAGTGTCAAGAGTCTCATCCTGAGGCCAGATGATTGCAGGATTTCTGGAAGGCACAGACCCAATCAGGTAGCTTATTGGGCTTCTGAGTATATTAAACCTCTTAAGAGAATAATCTCTGCTTCTTAAAAACATGGCGTGTACACTGAGCCCAATGGTTGCTCAGTCTGTGTTTTAGACTGAACCCATGATGCCTTGACTACTGATACTTTCCTGTAGTTTATGAAAATATTATGTGACCCATGACTTTCTTATGGTATTTTTGATTTCAGAATCTGTGCTTATTGGCATGCAGGCAGGATGTTGGGAGTTCGGGGTGGTTGGGCATTACCTGAGGCTCCACATCCAGTATTGCAATCAGCCCCTGCTCGTGTATCTTCCGGATGGTTTCCAGTTTTGTCCCATACATTGCATCCTCATGGCTGCCATACTCCAAGTACTCGTTATTAGAGATGTCTTGCATCATTTGGTCATGAGATACAAAGTAATAATTCTTTCCATTTTCTTCATCTTTTTTTGGAGGTCTGGTTGTATCTGCAAAGTCACATGTCACAAGACATTTAAATGGCTGAGCTGATAAGCTTATGCTTCCAATAGACTTATTCAAACCCAATCTCTTCCTAAAAGCTGTGAATTCTTTAGTGTATCTCTCACATCCCTTGTTCTCACCCCCACTAGCTTTGCAGAATTAAATTCTAGAAATCACATTTATCTGTATACATGAGACCACAGTAGCCAATGAGTTGCTTGGTATGGTGAATCTTTCAGTTTTTAGGTGAGATATATTTCATTTCTTCATGGATCACCACAAGAGAAAAATGAAATAACCCAAGACGAACATAACTCACTATATACCTTAACGCAGTTGGGTCTTGAGCAGAAAGAAAAAAAGTGAAAAACTGGAAAATCACTTATGGTTATTTACATTTAAATAAATTAAAATTAAATAAAATTCAAATTTCAGTTCCTCAGTTCCACCAGCCACATTTCAAGGGCTCAATAACCACATGTGGCTAATGGCTACTGTACTAAACAGCACAGACATTGAATGCTGTCATTATTATAGAAAGTTCTATTGCAAACTGCTGGTCTATAGCAGCTTGCAAAAGGAGAATGTTAGAATACAGCAGAAGGTACACCATACTGGAAATACAATGATCTTAGCCAGATGTGGCCACAATTATTATGGAAGACCTAAACCAGGTGAAACCAGAAGGTGGCAAACTGGTTTGTGGGCCAAATGTGGCCTGTTGTTTTTGAAATAAAGTTTTATTGAAACAACCATGCATATCTGTTTATATACTGTCTATGGCTGCTTTTCATGCTACAATGGCAGAACTGAGTGATTGTGTCAAAGACCATAAAGCTTTCAAAGCCTCAAACTTTTACTATCTGGTCCTTTACAGAAAAGATTTGCCTACTGTCACCTAAGTGAGTGTATACTGAGGTATATGCTAATAAGCCTTAGTTCTGTGGATACTAATAGGATTGGTGAATCCTACAAAACACAATTTAGGAAATGTTTCTTTAGATGAGCCAGGAACATTGGTTTCAATTTTCTCCCCTCTACCTTCTTCCTGTTTTGCCCCTCCCTCCTTCTCCCCCTCCCTCCCTTCTTCCCTTCTGTCCTTCCTTCTTTCCTTTTCTTTTCTTTTTCCCACTTTCTCTGTCTTGACTTCTTCCTTCCCTTTCTCTCTTTCAATTTCCTCTCTTCTTCTTTGTTTCCTTCCTTCCTTGAGAAAAAAAAATGCTACTCTTAGCTGTGTACATGGGCCAAAACCAATGGGGAAGTCCCCATTTCCTGCTAGACCATTAGAACTGCCAAGTGTCCATGGACATAAAAATGTGGACATTTCAGAGAGGAATGCTTTGCCTATATGCTGAAGAAATGGCATAATATGTTATCATTCTATCTTCAGTCATCTCAGTAGTTAAGTATATATTATATACACATCTGGGGTCAAATATTTCAGAGAGTAGATATGATTGATATCATCAAAGGTAAGTTTTAAAACAAAGCAAACTAACTGGCCATTTAATGACATGGAAGTTCAAGTACAACATGGTCAAGAAGAAACTAAGTGTTAGCTAAGCTTGCTGTACTATGATCTAGACATAAAGATAATTAAAAGAACATTTCAAAGTCTTTTACTAGAAAACTCCAGTAGCGCCACATGAAATGATATTTGATAAACTTCTTTTCTTCTGTAAATCAGGCAGGGTTCTGGGATGAGGGTGGTTTTATGAAGCTTCCTGGCTCTCTGAGGTGTGCAGATAACTGTTAGTGTGTTGACATTGCTTCAAATAGGCATCTGGAGGGCCTACAGGACAGAGCCAATCTTCTGTTGCTCTTAAAAAGATCATTCTCCTTTAGCTCTTCCCACCCTGAACAAAGCTTGAACTGCTAGAAAGCTTTTGGGATTGAAATTTTAAACTTTAGAATAATGATGATAATAATAATAAAACTAGAGTGGTAAGATGGCTACTATGTATCCACCATTTGCTAGGTGCTTCATACACATGATCTCAAATCCTCTTTACCATCTGGGAATTACTTCATTTGAGAGTTAAGGAAATGAAGAGGGCAAGAGGTTAAGAATAAGATATACGCAGCATTGTTCACAATAGCAAGAACCTGGAAACAACCATGCTGCCCATCAAAAGAGGACTGGATTAAAAAAATGTGGTACATATACACGATGGAATACTACGCAGCCATAAAAAAGAACAAAATCATGAATTTCGCAGCAACCTGGATAGAACTAGAGTCTATAATATTGAGTGACCTCTCACAGAAACAAAGATCCGAGTATCACATGTTCTCACTCATATAATGGACCTTGAACATCCAATGTAATACTATAAGAAAATGACTGACAGTACTGGGACACTATGGGGGGGAGGGAA